>NW_022106471.1:7699627-7732225 GCF_000313985.2 Echinops telfairi | reverse complement strand
TACAAATGCACTTTACACAATTGATGTATGTATGGATTGTGATAAGAGTCGTATGAGCCCTTAATAAAATGATTTAAAAAAAAAAAAGTAAAATTGGATCGTTAAATGGGTTTAGGACATGCCTGCAAAGAAAGCTCTGAAAAGGTAAGCCCCACCCAGTGTCTTGAGTGCTCAGGACATTTGAAGGTGAAGACACTTGCCTAGGGGGCTGTTGACAGATTGAAGGCAAAAAAATAACTCTTTGGATTGTAAACTAGTGGATTTTGTCAGAAGCTGGAAAAAATCTGGAACCATGAAGAAAACTCTCTAGGACTGAATGTTAAAGGGAGCCTGTGGGCAGGCTGAGCATAATCTGGGTTGACTAGATAAACAAAGTCATTGCTCATATGTGTATGAGAAAGAGTTTTATATAAAAGAGTAATTGCATTCAGAGAACATCCCAGCCCAATCCAGATAAATCCATAAGTCCTATATTAGCCCATATGTCCGATACCAGTCTCTAAAGTCCCCTTCAGACTCACAGGATACATGCAATGACGCTGAAAGCAGGAAGATCCAGGCCGGTGGGTGGACAGTCTTGTGGCTCCAGTGGTGGTGGAAGTTCAACTCAATGCTGGTGTGGGTCTCCACATGTCTCCTCCAGCTCCAGGGCTCTGGCTTCATCAGGGTAGCTCCATGGGTCTTGTCAACAGGAATGTCTTGCATAGAGTCAACCAGAGTGTAGAGTGCATCTGGCCTCCAGTCAGCTATTTATCTCTGTTTTGCCTCCAAATGAGGTCATCAAACTGTGACCTGATTGACAGGCAAGACTCTACCCCTTTGAAAGTTGACAAAAGATCATGCAACTGCCACATGGCTGCTTGGTTAACCTCAAGCCTTTAAGACCCCAGACACTATATCTTTCCCTAGCCAGGCACCATTGGAACTGTAACTTTTTACAGGATTAGGAATCCTTCTTTTTGACCCACTGAGCAGCAGATGGTCTCAAACTGCTAACCTTGTGGTTAACAGCCCAACCCATAACCACTGTGCCACGAGGACTCCTCAAGATAGAAGAAGAGGATGGATATTTGACGGGCTTCTGGAGGTATCTGCTACAGAATGAAAACACCAAGCTATTTGCCCTGACAGACAGGAAATTTATATCTTCTGTGTAGATGTGACCTTCAAACCATTATCTGAGTAAATATTAGTGATCCCCTTCCATTTCTGTATTTTGCTGTATGGAGATGTTGAATGGTGAAAACAGTGAATTAACTTGGCCTTTTACCAAATGTTGGAGGTTTGAGTACCTCACAGGTACCGCTGAGGAAAAGCCTGTCAATCAACTTGGGTGGGTCTGGGGGGGAGGAAAGGGTGGAGGCAGCTCTATTACAGCCACTGTTTATTATAATGCATATGAAGGGACTACAAAGAGTTAGTGGGAAAATTCCCTTATCTTTTAACTCCATTTTCCCCAACAAAATTTTCAAAGCCCCCTCAGAAAACTAGTAAACCCCTTTGTATAACCAGAACCAGCTGTCATCCAGTCAGTACTACTAACACATGGAGACCCCATGTGTGTCAGAGTAGAACTTCAAGTTGGGCTATGAAGGTCAGCAGTTCAAAACCACCAGATGGTCCACAGGAGAAAACTGAGGCTTTCTACTCCCATAAAGAGTTACCGTCTTGGAAACACACAGGGGCGATTTGACTCTGTCCTATACGTTTGCTAGGCGTTGGAATTGACTCGGCAGCGAGTTTGGTTTTAAGTTTGGAGGGACTTTTAAATGTCCCTAGCATGTCTATAGGATACCTTCCATCATTAGCATTTCACAGATTGCTAACTACGGAATTAGCCAACATTCCTGAGATCTTCCAGTTATTGAAAATTTAAAGCAAGCTTCCTGCATATATGCAGGAACCTCAAAAGGCTCATGGGAAAAGTCCATTCGCTTTTCATTTCTTTTTTCAGAAACTGGTTGAAGCACCCTTGTAAAACATAAAAAGTATGGTGTAGTCTGAAAATTGCAGTTTTCATAAGAGGTAAAAACTGTTCTTACCTGGGAACAAAGAATGGTAGCTATCTGAGTGAGGGTTTGCCTCCAATTTAGTGAATTCCACTCAGCCAGGCATTTGTGCACTGCCTGGAGAGGGGAGGGCCTGCAGCTCACTGTTGTTGAATTCGCTGCAGACAGTGCCCGGGTTAAGAACATCCCTTCCAAACTGTTGTCTTGAATTTGTAGGTCAGTCAAAACAGGTACATATGGTTCTTCTTTAGCCTTATTTTAATGCCAGAATCTATGAGGAAGGAAGATGGCGTTTCTGCTCCTATCAGGATTGACAGTCTCAGAAATTCACAAGGGAATTTCAACTCTGGGCTATGGTGTCACTATGAGGCCGAGTCCACGCCATGGCAGTGAATTTGGGTTTGGGTTTTCTCATGCAAGAAGGAGCCCTAGTGGCACTGTCTGGTAAACATTGGACAGCTAACCACAAAGTTGACCATTCCAACCCACCAGCCACTCCTCAGGAGAAGGATGAGGCTGCCTGCTCCCGTAAAGATTACAGTCTCAAAACCTCTACTCTGACTCACTGTGAATCAGAATCGATTTGGTGGGAACGGGTTTGGTAATGGGTTGAGTTCGTACAAGAAAATGCTGGAAACCTTTTCAGTGGTGTAAAAGCGGCATTCTCAGCAAGCGAAGGCAGATGTGATGAAGAATTTGTTGTAAGCGTCATTTCAAAGTGCATCCAAATTGACCTAACATTGAAGGACAGGTAGGAGATGTGGGCAGGTCAGATATTCCTAAGCAGTGAATTTGAGCGTAGCTCTTTTAGTGAAAATTGTCACATACAGTCTGGTGTGAATTTCTTACATATTAAGGGACTTGGATTTAAGAACCTGGACACGTTTCAGCTATAACCTTCCCAACGAAGTAGACAAAAGAAAAGCTAACAGCAAATAACTAGGCCAGTGAAAATGAACACCTCGTTCATCCTGAGAACATCCAGCAATATGAAAGAGAGGATCCTTTCCTAAAAAGCTTTATTGTGGCTTCGTTCGGGAGCCATCCACTACATGGCAGCAAAGCCAAGAGAGTTCAGCGGGCATGTTGCCCCCCCCCCCTCTGACTCAGTCTGGGTGCCTCTTTTCAACAGCACTTGTTAAACTTGTAAAATCTTAAGTGCCTCTTGGTTTTATGAGCCTTCTCCCTTTCCTTCGAAGCCCTCCTGGACATTGCGGTCTTTGTGGGGCCTGACAGTCAGTCAGCTCATGGAAAAGGGGTACAGTTCATTCTAGAATGGCGTGGAGCTGAAAGGAGAGACAAGGGGTGGGTCCCTATTGGAGGCCTGTGGAAATCTATCTGTGACCAAAGGGCTTTCAGAGCTCGAGGGGGCTAACCTGAACAGGAGGGTTTGCTTTTTATTTTTTCAGAAGGGGAAAATGAATGTGTCCTGGAGTCCGTGCCGTCAAGTGAATATGCATCAAAGAGGAGAGTAAAAAGTGTCTTTCGTTAGTCCAGCCGCACTGGAGAGAAATCTGACAGTATCGTGTACCAGGGATTTCGCATCTAAGCGGCCAAAGGTTTTTATTTTTTATAAGAGTGTGTCTTGGTTCATAAGATGAGTATATTTTTCTATGAAACAGTTCATCTCAAATTGTGAATCCAGCCTTTAGAAGAGACAAATACCTTGGCAGCGTTGCTGTTGTTCGGTGCCATTGAGTCGGTTCCAACCTATCGTGACACTGTGCACAACAGAACGAAGCACCGCCCAGTCCCGCCTGCGCCATCCTCACAGCTGTCCCGATGCTTGAGCCCATTGTTGCAGCCGGGTGTCGATCCACCTCGTTGAGGGTCTTCCTCTTTCTCGCTGCCTCTCTGCTAACAAGCATACTGTCCTGCTTCAGGAGCTGGTCTCTCCTGGCAACATAGCCAAAGTGTGGAAGATGAACTGTCGTCATCCTTGTCTCTAAGGAGCACTCTTGCTATACTTCTTTCAAGACAGATCCGTTTGCCCTTTACCTAGCATGATGTCCTTCTCCAGGGACCGGTCTCCCCTGACAACATGTCCAAAGTCTCGCCACAGTTGTGAGACAAAGTCTCGCCACAGTCACCTTCAAAGTCCCTCCTTCCAAGTGCTCCCTGGAATAGGGCTTTTTTCACTGGGGCGGAAGCCTTCTGCCCAACTGAGAAGCGACTGCAGAAAGGCAATTTAGAATCATCAAAAGACCAATAGGGACTACGAAGGATTCTAAGACGTCTCATCTTTCCCCCATGCCTGTAATCCCTAACCCCTAGAAGATGATGTCTGCATTGAGTCCTGCTTCTGCCTTCTTAAAGCAGGGTTGGCTGAGATCCAAACCAAAAAGCAAGCTCACTGCCATTGAGTCGATGCTGACTCATGGCAACCCCCTAGGGTAGTATAGAGCTTCCCCGTGAGTTTCAGAGACTGTAACTCTTCCTGGGACTAGAAAGCCCTGCTTCCTCCCGTGGGAGAGCCGGTGGTTTCAAACTGCTGACCTGAGGATCTCAGCCCCTTGTACAACCACTATGTCACCAGGGATCCAAAAAGGACATGGGAGATCAAATGACACTGTCACAGATGCCTGGTTGTGCCAGATCGATACACCATAGATACCGGTAGGATTACCAGAGCAGGGACAGTGCCCGACTGGGTTATACACATGTGGTAGACAGAGAAGCTTACAAAATTGGTCTAGGGGCCTCTCCAAAGCAGTTAGGTTAACAGTTTTGGCTAATGTTTAAAGATTTTCTCAGGGCAGTCATTTCAAAGGTTTATTGAATCTTCATGGTTTCAAGAAGTCTGGGGTTTATAAGAATTTGAAATTTCACCCCTTTGATTAAGATTCTTCTATATTGTCTTTGACCAAAATGTTTACTAATGATAGCTGGGCACCATCCAGTTCCTCTGGTCTCATGACAAAGAAAGCAGTAGTTATTGGAGGCCATTAGCCACACACTCCATCTCCCTCCTGCTTTTTCTGATTCTCTTTCTTCCTTTGTTTGCTCCAAGCAAATAGAGAACAATTGTTGTTGCTTTGTCTTTTGAATTATTTAGTGTCATGTGCTGTGGGCTACAGGGCAAGTTTCCAAAATAACTTTTCTGTGTGTTATGGAAATAGGCAAGTTAATAAACCATGTTAAAATATCCATAAGAAGATGTGATAGAATCTGTCACAAAGGAAAGAACCTCTTAACATAAGGGTCAACAATGTTGATATAATCGGTTTAGTAGCAGGCATGACCTTCACTCAGACCTCAAGCAGAATCCTTTAATCCCTCCGGCTCAGAGGACACGTTTGGTCTGCTGAGTTTACATGTCATATTGTTGAATTTTTTCCCTGTTGACTATTTTTGCAAAGCACACTTGTTCCAGCTTTTTGTTTCTTGTTGACATACACAAATAAAAGAATCAAGGGATTAAAACAGAATTTCTCTATTTGGCTTAGAGAAAGGATTTCACAAAACTCCAGGCCAAAAATAAATAAATAAATAAATAAATAGATAAATAAGAATGTGAAACCAGTTAATCCCACTGGAGCTAAAAGTCTTAAGGATAATGAGTTTTATTGCATGAACTCTTCTAGACAAAAGTAGAATTGTAAATTGTCTGGGTAGGGGGAGGGGATATGTATTATTAACACAGGTAAGCCAGTAAAAATATGCTTTAGGATTTCTAACATTTTTATTAATTCTTGTTAAGTTGATTCCAACTCACAGCGACCCCATATGCTACTGAGCATAACTGCTTCATAGGGTTTTCTTGGCTGTAATCTTAGTGGAAGCAGGTGACTAGCCCTTTTCTTCCATCATACTACTGGATGGGATTGAACTGCTAAACCTTAAGTTAGCAGTCGAGTATGAACTATTACTGGCCATATTTTCACTTCCAGCAGCACTCGGGAAATCAACTGATGTATTACTTTGGGCGAATATGCTGCAAAAAAAGCCTCTTTAAAGTATTAAAAAGCCAAGATTTCACTTTGAGGACTAAGATGTGCCTAATCCAAGCCAAGATCAGCAGTTTGAAACCACCCGTGTCTCTGAGGGAGAGAGATGAGGCCTTCTACTCCCATGAAGAGTTACAGCCTCAGAAACCCACAGGGGCAGTCCTACCCTGCCCTAGAGAGTCATGATGAATAGAATCCACTCAATGGCAGTGACTTTTGAGTTTTTTAATCCAAGTCATGGTACTTCCAATCACTTCATATGCATGTGGAAGTTGGAAAACAAATAAGGAGACCACAGAAGAATTAGTGCCTTTGAGTTATGTTGTCAGTGAAGAATATCAAATACACCGTGGACTGCCAAGAACAGAACAAATCTGTCTTGGAAACAGCATAGCCAGACAGCCAGAATGCTCCTCAGGAACAAGGGTGGCTAGACTTCTTCTCACCTACTTTGGACATGTTACCAGGAGGGCCTAGTCCCTGAAGAAGGGCAGCATGCTTGGTAAAATAAGGAGTCGGTGAAAAAGAAGACTTCAACCAGATGGATCGACATAGTGGATTTAAACATAGGAACAGTTGTGAGGTTGCCACAGGAATGGGCGATGTTTTATTAGGGAACAGTGCATTTTAATGCATTAAATAATGCAACGTTATATTAAAGGACTGCTAACCTAAGGGTTAGCGAGTCAAGCCCATACGGTAGTGCAGGGTCACTAGGAGTGGAAACTACCAACTCAATTCCACACAATAATGACCACAGTCAGCCAGCAATATGAGGAGGTCTTCAAAAATTCATGGAAAATACACATTGTGAGACCAGAGCATGTACACTGGTGCAGATAAGAGCTCTCGACACACAGAATCCAGGGCAGGTAAACCCCTCGGGAGCAATAATGGGAATATTGATACCATGAGGGTAGGGGCAAGGTGGGGGGAGAAAGGGGGAACCTATCGCAATGATTGACGTATAACCCCCCCACCCCCACCCAGGGTGACGATCAACAGAAACATGGGTGAAGGGTGGCAACAGACAGTGCAAGACATGAAAATAATAATAATTTATTTATCACGGGTTCATAAGGATGGGAGAGTGGGGAAGGGAGGAAAACAATGAGGAGCTGATCCCAAGGGCCCAAGTAGAAAGAAAATGTTTTGAAATGGATGATGGCAACATACGTACAAGTGTGCTTGATACAACGGATGTTTAGATTGCTATAAGAGCCCTCAATAAAATGATTCTAAAAAAGAAAAAACTATGCATGAATTTTTATTTTTGCACAAAAATAAACTCATACTAACTTGTTATAACATGTCTAAACAGGATCTAATTTGAGGCACTAAGAAGGATAAGATATTAGTTTGAAAATAGCCCCTACCAAATGAATTCTGTTAAAATCGAGTCAAGAATGAACTTCAAATTTATAGTGAACTTGGGTGGTAGAATGGTGAAACCACTGATGCTTAAAAAAAAAGTTTATGAGGACAATGCCCCAAAGAAGTCAGTGGTTTACAAATGGATAACTCACTTTAAGGAGGGCCGAGATGTGATACTCCTGATGAAGCCAACAGTGGCAGCGTAGCCACGTTACTTTGTGAAGAAAAAATTAATTTTCTTTGTTCCTTCCTTGAAAATGGCTGGTGATTAGCAGCAGAAACTATAGGCAGAGACATCTCAATTGATTCAACTTATAAACTTCTGACTGAAAAGTTAAGCAAACTTCCTGCTCTATGGATACCAAAACTGTGTGCCCACATCAGCTGCAGAAAAACCAGAGCTTTCAGAGCTTTCAATGGGATTTTATTTTATTTTTAAGTTGTATCGGCATATGCTTCACATATGATACAATCCAATCGTTCAGTCATATTAAGAAGAGTTAAGCAATCATCATCACAATTCCTTTTTGAAAATGTTCTTTCTGTACTCATTGTTCTTAGCTCCCCGTTCCCTCCCCCCCACCACCGCCACACACTTCTTCTGCCTACCCCATGAAATCATTAATCTAGTTACTGTCTCTATAGATTTACCTACCCTGGATTTCTATACAGAAAAAACAACAACAACAATAACAAAGTAAAACAAAGGGAAAACCTCAATTGAAAAGAATCAGAAAATAGTAAAAACTAGAACAAATTTAAAATGGTTCAAAAGAGAGATCAAATTATATTACATTTCAACCTAACTATGTTAACCTAACTGCCATTATTGATTTCACAATGCTCTCTGTATGATAGCAAGGCTATTCATATTCCTAAACTATGGTCAGAGGGGATTCATCAGGGGTTGAATCCATGGGTAAACCTTGCAAATGGATTTTGGGCTTCTACTGTCATCCATAGCCTTCTGCAAACCGGATGTTCACAGTTCAAGCTCTGATACCATTCCCTCCTTCAGATTTGGATTTTATTACTTACAGTCCTTGGATCACCCAGGCTGGTGTGCTTCTTCCATGTAGACTTAGTTGAAACCTCATTTAGATGGCTGTTTGTTTGAAGACAAGCCTTTAAGACTCCAGATGCTATTCTTTCTGATAGCTAGGCGCCATCTAGTTTCTTTGCCACACTTTTCTATAGCATCCATATCTTCAGTGATCTCTTCATGAAGGTGAGCATCAAGCAGGCCCATGTCATAAGAACCAATTGTTTTTAGATTGGGGCTAGAATTAAATGTAAATTCATATATATATGATTAATATATGTCTCTGGTTTGCTTTAGAGACATCATTATCATTTTATGAACATTATAAGTCATCTACTTGAGGCATAAGGTAATTCTATTGATAGTGTTGTTACTTTAACCAATGGTATAGATTTAAAACACTTTTGAGAGAAGGAAATTATACAAGTATAGGCTGGCTTCAGACCACAATATATGAATTGTTCTCTTGTACGGATTAAACTTTTAAGTAACTGGACACTATCTCCACAAACAATGGGGGCTGAAAATAGGGCAAAACTTTCAATAATATTCATTTACAAAGGCAGAACCACACCGATCAGATCAATACACATCATAAACAAGCAAAGAGGGCATTAAAATAGTGAGTACAGTGATACCTCGGTTGTCTAACCCAATTCATACAAATTCATGTTCAATCACTGAAAAGTTTGAGAACTGAACATATTTTTCCCCTAATGGAAAACCAAATCATTGATTCTGAGGCCCCCAAATTGCACTTACAAATTCCTTTTTTCCAGGACTGTAGCACACAGACAACAAACAGCCCAAGGCTGTGAAAATGCCCCCAGAAATATCTAAACACAATAAATACCGTATATTAAACATCAAACACTATACAGTAAATAAAATCAACTTATTTGACATTACGTCTTGTATAGAAACCTGCGGGTTTCCAGAATGGTACACAAACATGGGCTTCGCTTAAAAATCCCCACTGGCATTCCCACGCTACACCAGAGTGAGCCTATCTTCCATAGGCTTGGGGCCTGGCTGGGCCTCTTCCTCTTCAGAAATGAAGGTCTTACCACTGGGCTTTCTTGTTTTTTCCCAAAAAAAGTCTGGTTTCGTGGAAGCTGAACACTTGCTGGGGAATGAAACCTCATCCTCCACTTCGGGAGCAAATTAGTCACAAATGGATTGGCTCTGTCTTTATGTGCACCAGCTCCTTCCCCAAGCCTCACTACACCGTGTGGACCTGTTCCCGTTTTGAATGATTTAAACCAGCCGCGGCTGGCTCTGAACACTGCGGGCTGCTCAGCACTTGCCCGTTCCCGCTACATTTTCACGAAATCACCATGGAGACTCTCAGATAGCTCCCGCATCTCCCTGTCTCGGATACAAACGGCCAACGAGCTGTTTCTGATGGATCCAATTCAGCCTCTTCCCTGGTCTGGGTTGTTTGTTTCATGGTTAATGATTTCACACCTTCTTTGCTGCATTAGTCGCTTTAATCACTCTCCCCATCCCTCCCCCTACCCCCGCCCCCAAAATGTTGATAATTTCGACTTGGCCATGTTGTCTTCAGTCGCCAAAACAGACCAACTGATTCCAATTTTGCAATGATTTCTTTCTTCACCTCTGTTGTGATTCTCACAGCTTTTCTCTTAACTCCATGACTCGTATCAGTAACTTTCTTTGGCACCATGGTTACGATATTTTACGCAAAGTGCAAAAAGAAAAAGCCCAATGACGAATGTTTTAACGCACTAACACAAGCCCTCTATGTTGTCTGCGCGAGAGCGGTGCTTAGACTGACGCGTCATGCTTCGTGTGTGCAGCAAGATGTGACTCACTCTGGCCCTGTTCAGGTTTTTTACGAGTCTGATTTTCAATTCAACTATTGAGCAAAGTTTCAAATACCGAGAATGTTTTCCCAAACGTTGCTGTTGGAGTAGTGGAAATTTCAAGCTTAGAGTCACTTAATAACAGAGGGATCACTGTAGATGGTAGTAGCTCGGGGCCACCATTCATTGTGTTCCCTCAAGGCAAGAGATGTGCACCAAAGTCCAGAGACCACCAATTCTACACCCTAGTCATCTGCTCCTTCTCACCCTAGGAGTTTCAGCTGTAAGGCCAAGGGCTATAGGTGAATTTGAGGTCAAGTGGTTTCACTTCAAGTTCTTCTGGTGTGGCCTGTGATGGATGTTGAGCATCTCCAAAGAACAGTGTAAGTCCCGGTAGTCTATAAGCACTGTCTCCAAAAAACAGAGTCTAAGTCCCAGTAGTTTATAAGCACGTGTCTCAAAAGAACAGAGTCTAAGTCATGGAAGTCTATAAGCACATGGCCTAAGCCACCAAGGGCTGGAATGAGTTTGTCATAAGTGTCCAGTTGGAAACATTCTCTCACTGCCCTTGAGTCAATGCTGACTCACAGTGACCCCCTGGTGGCTTTCCAAGACCTGTAACTATTTATGGGAATAAAAAGCCAGTCTTTTTCCCTCAGAACTACCAACCCTGGGGGATTGCAGCCCAATGCATAACCACTGCACCACCAGGGATCCTAATTAGAAACATAGCACCAGACACATCTCCACCCTTGGGTTTTATAGAAATATCGTTAAGCATTTTTCCCCCATGGGAAGTGGCTCCTCCTCATTTTCCTACCAACAGAAGTGCAGTCTCCTTCCCGGAGACAAACATGCCCTCCTCTGCCCTCATCTTGACTTGAATGCCAAGTAAGGTTCACTTACCACTCTGGTAGGCTTGTCTGTTCATTAGAGGTGACCTTGGCACAATTTTGCATGGCAGTAACTGAATGGCCTCCTCACTGAGAATGTTTAACAAGTGGGATCGAGATCCTGAAGCATTTCTTGGAAGAACTGTAACAAGAGATGATGTATGACCTTACTCGTCATAATCCTGAAGACAAAGCACAAAGTACTGGTGCCAAGAGGTGGAAGTGGTTCAGTCAAAACAAAGCAGACCGATCAAGTACAAAGGCCATGGCAACAGTGTTAGAGGACTCTCAAGGTATTTTGCATGTTGACCTTCGGGAGGACCAAAGAACGATAACACCTGCTTATTAGAAGAGTGCTTTGAGAAAGTTAGTTGGAGCTTCAGCAGTAAACACCCAGGACGACTTCACTGGAGTCCTTCTCCACCCCTGCCACGCTCCTGTTCGTTTCTGTTGTCAGACAAGGGCAATAATTCTGAGTCTGACAAGAAATCAGTATGCATCCACCTTACAGCCCTGACTTGGCCCTCTGACTTCTTTTTGTTTCCTAATCTCAAACAATCCTTTTCTTCAGTTCATTATGTAAACCAACACACACACACACACACACACACACACACACACACACACACAAATTGCACGGACATGGTTAAAGTCTTTAACGATGGACTAAACAGCTGGTATCATCACTTACAAAAGTGTCTTGACCTTGATGGAGCTTATGTTAAGAAACAGGGTTTATGTTTTCCATTTTTGCCTTTTAATTCCACTTTCCACAAATTTTTGGTGTTCCTTTGTGAGGTTCGAGGACTTCGGCTTCATCTAAGACTGCGGCTCTCAACCTGTGCGTCGAGACCCCTTTGGGGGTCAAACAACCCTTCTCCTAAGACGACCAGAAAACACATAAATATTTCACAATATATAATTACTTTCTTGTGTGTGATTAATTATTTTGTGATTAATCGCTATGCTTTGATTATGTTTAATTATGTTCAATTTGTAACAATGAAAATGCATCCTGAATATCAGATATTTATATTATGATTCATAATACAAGCAAAATTAGTTATGAAGTAGCAACAAAAATAATGCTATGGTGGGGTCACCACCACGGGAGGAACTGTATGAAAGGGTCGCAGCACGAGCGAAGAAGGTTGAGAACCGCTGATCTAAGATAAAATTTGCACAGTTGGATTCCTTCTTACCTGAGCCCAGTCTTTAGAACAAGTCGTCAAATTATACAATGTAGAAAATGATTTAAAATATCTTTTTCCCCCTTCAAATTCAAAACCTTAATTTCCTGTACTCTACTTCTTAAGCTCAGAGTAGATTTCAGCATTAAATAAAGAGGCATATCAAGTTTAAGATGTTCATTATTCGGTGTCAGTCTCCACACAATACACCAACATGGTTTGGTGCACTGGGGGAATAAGGACACCCTGGTTAAGTGGGAAATTGTACAGATAACCTCTGGAAGACCTCACTCTAGGCAGCTTTATAGGAAAACGGTTTTATGAGGAAGTCAAGACCATCTTTCTTCAGTTTGCTGAATTCCACATTCACTGAGCAGTATGAGTACTGATCACTGGGACCCAGTTTATCCCATGGCTCTGGATTGTTCTGACATCTGGTCCCAGCTGACATCTGGATTGCACCATGCCAGTGCATGACATGAAGTGCAGCTCCAGGACCGCCAGCTCGCACACATACCAAGAGATGTCTCCAACAACGATAAAAAATACAACTTTCCTCTAGCTCCTAAATGCTTCCTCCCTGCCCCCACTATCATGATCCAAATTCTACCTTGCAAGTGTGGCTGGACCAGAGGATGTACACTGGTGCAGATAGGAACTGGAAATCCAGGGAATCCAGGGCGGATGAGCCCTATAGGACCAGTGGTGTGAGTGGCGATACAGGGAGGGTAGAGTGAGAGTGGGTAGGAAAGAGGGAACCGATTGCAAGGAACTATATGTGACCTCCTCCCTGGGGGATGGACAACCGAAAAGTGGGTGAAGGGAGACATCGGACAGGGCAAGATATGACAAAATAACAATTTATAAATTATCAAGGGCTCATGAGGGAGGGGGGAGCAGGGAGGGGGGCGGAAAATGAGGACCTAATGCCGGGGGCTTAAGTGAGAGGGAAGGTTTTGAGCATGATGAGGGCAATGAATGTACAAATGCGCTTTACACAATTGATGTATGTATGGATTGTGATAAGAGTTTTATGAGCCTCTAATAAAATGATTTAAAAAAAAAAAAGAGAGATGTCTCCAAATCAGGTGCTTCTTGGCTTGGCCAGGGATCTAGCTGAGTGTGTTTTCAGCTATGGCCTCCACTCGGAAGGAGAGAATAAATCTGACAGGCCCAGAACCCAGGACTCTCTGGCGATTTAAAAATAAAATATCATTAAGGTATATAAGCCTATACATTCCAAAACCAGTGATGGAGAAATATTCTAAAGTCATTGGATTCCCTTTGTTCAAGGCAGGAGCCCTGGTGATGTCGGGGTTTGTGCATTAGGCCGCTGCACACAAGCTCAGCAGTTTGAAAACACCAGCTGCTAGGTGGGACAAAGATGAGGCTTTCTACTCCTGTAAAGAGTTCCAGTCTCGTAAACCCACAGGGGCAGTTCTACACGGTCCCATGGGGCTGCTGTGAGTCAGGATTGATTCGATGGCAGTGAGTTTGTTTGGGTTCTGTGCAA
This sequence comes from Echinops telfairi, assembly GCF_000313985.2. NCBI lineage: Eukaryota > Metazoa > Chordata > Mammalia > Afrosoricida > Tenrecidae > Echinops > Echinops telfairi. The sequence continues at coordinate 7,718,431 of NW_022106471.1, read as the reverse complement.
GTCCACACATGTCCACCCTGGGAGCAGCCCAGACCCCTAGCTTATACAACTGTTTCCGCCCTCTTGCTTCCCCCAGTGTTGTGCTGTCTCATAGACCATTCAGAACACACCTGCCCACACCTACTGAAGCCAAACTCTTCCTCTCCTTTGACTGTTCCGGGTCTGACTACTCACAGGAGTGAGGTGTTAGTAGATAAAAGGGCCTGTGGAAAAAGCAGCTGGCCTCACCCTTCACTTCATAGCTTTTCTTCTACCTACTCACTCCCGTGCACTAAACTTCAAAGTGGGTCTTCCCAGATCCACATGAAAACCCCAACAGAACTCCAGCCCAGTCAAACGCCTCAGCAGTCCTGAGGCTTAGATTTTTACAGGCAGGATTTAATATTAGAATTCCGCAACGAATCGCCATTCAGTGGACTCCTCACGAGCAGCATGCCCACATAGAGGTTTTCAATCGCTGCTGGTTCCGATGTACATCCCCAGGTCTTTGCCCCAAGGCACCTCTCGGTGGACTTCCCTTCCAGTCTTTGGGTTAGCAGCTGAGTACATGAACTGCTTGCACCATTCAGGGACTCTAATTCAGTAGACAGCTCCAAATTAATACCTTTTGGGATTGTTCTTCATAAATACACCAGTATCAGGCAAACATGCACTGGCATGTGTGTGCACACACACATCACCTTGGACAGAACTAAACTAAACATTGATCACTAATGTGAAAGCACTCCAATATCATGATTGTGCTCATTATTATTATTAGACTGTTCTTAGGTTAACCTCAACCCTCTGTATTAAATCATAGACCAACAGAGTTTGTTAAGAGCTCTGATTCTGGAGCCAGCCTGCCTAGATTCAAATCCAGCTCTCCTACATAATCTAGTGGCCTTACTGCTTCATGCCTCAATGTTCTCATCTCTAAAATGGAAACATAATAGGGCCTTCCTTCGAGGGTTGCTCAGAGGATTAAATGAGTTGATAAGATTTGAACAGACAGAGCCCCATTGTCTAGGTCCCCCTTCAAGACCGGACTGGCTGTCCTGCTACAGGGAGTTTAGCCAGTGCACGCAGCTCTCCTGGAGCCTTTCCGTCCACAAAGAGCTGCCTTACCCCAGGTCACACCCTTCTGGGGGCAGCCCACATCAGTGACTGAGCCCACATTAGTGGAGGTACAAAATTGAAAACCAAAGCAAAGGAAAAACTCACTGCCATTGAGTCAATTCTGACATACCTTAATCAGGCAGGGCAGAGTAGAACTGCCCTACGTGGTTTCCACAGGAGGGAGTCTTGGTGGCCCTGTGGGTAAAGTGTCTGATTGCTAACTGCAAGGTTGGTGGTTCAAACCACCTGCCACCCTGAAGAGAACGATGAGGTTATCTGCTTCCATAAAGACTTCAAAAACAAACAAACAACCCACTGCCATTGAGTTGATGCCAACTCACAGTGACCCTATAAGACAAGGTAGAACTGCCCCCTTTGAGTTTCCAAGACTGTAACTCTTTATGGGAGTAGAAAGTCCAGTCTTTCTCCCAGGAAGTGGCTGGTGATTTTGAACTGCTGACCTTGCAGATTGCAGCCCAAGTGTAACCACTACCACCAGGGCTCCCATAAGGACTTTTAAAAACTCACTGCCACTGAGTCAATGCTGACTCAGCAACTCCCTGTGGGTTCCCGAGAGTAACTATTTACAGGAGTAGAAAGCCCAGTCTTCCTCCTGAGGAGCTGCTGGTAGAGTTGAACTGCTAACCATGAGGCTCACAGCCCAACATGTATACACTACACCACCAGGGCTCCTCACAAAGACTTGCAGCCTTGGAACGAGTCGACTTGATAGCATTGGGTTTTGGAATCAGACTTTATAAAAACAGACTGCCATATCTTTCTTTTCTGGGGTGTCCAGTGGGTTCAAACCTCCAAGCTTTTGCTTAGCAGCTGAATACTCATCACTGTGCCAGCAGGACTCCTGGGACGTGAAAGGTTCTACCATTTCCACCTGATACAGGTGGGACACCACCACAGGAGGATACAGGTTACACCACCACTCTGACAGCTTCCTCTCTCTTCCCTTCAAAAGTGTCAACTCCTCATAAGAATCTCACACCCAAATTCTCTCAGAACTACGTTTCCAGAGACCCCCAACTGCAAGAGGATTTGCTACGTATTTAGAGCCAGGCCTGGCACATAAACCCCCGAACCTGAACTCACTGCCGCCGAGGCCATTCTGACTCACCCTATAGGACAGACTAGAAGTGTCCCTGTGGGTTTTATAACTCTTGACAGGAGTAGAAAGCCTCATGTTTCTCTACAGAAGAGCTGGCAATTTTGAACTGTTAACATAACCAACACATAACCACTAAATCCCCAGGGCTCCTGCCCTGTCACACTGTGAACACTAGATAAGCGCTTATTAAATAAAACTAAATAGGCAATCTGGAAACATAGCCTCTTCACTACTCATCCCTCTCAGTGCGCTTGTCGGAGCTACTATTTAATGCCAGGTTAACCAGAGGAGGATGAAATCATACTGCTAATAGAGCTAGCACCGTGATATGCTTGTGCTTGGTTTGGGGGTTTTTTTTCTCTCAGTATTATCTTTCAATGCTTGACTTTATAAATTCAATCTTTCATCATTGACAAAGGTGTGCATCTGACATTTCGAATTTAGATTAAACAAGTTGGGCAAATATCTAACATGAATTTATATATAATCTACACACTGGCTAGGATCAACTCTTCTCAGCAGTGGGAAAGCCATATCAATGCAGGTCTTACATGCCAACCACAAAGAATAGTGTTTGCAGATGGTGTAACGTGAGGTTAATGAGAAGAATCCACCCTCGGGACTATAGAGCCCTCAACAGCTAAGAGATGATATTTCATTTGCATTTCACTTGCAGATTGGTGGCTTTGCATCTGTAAGAACAGGGAACTGGGTTTGACCTTGCCCCTGGTTTCTAAAAGCATTGTTATATGCAGGTGCCACTGAGCCAGTTCCAGCTCGGAGTGACCCTGTGTGCAGTCGAAGGAAACACTGCTCTGTGCTTCACCGCCTCACAATGTCTGACTCCACTACTGTAGCCACTGTGCTACAGTACACTGAGGACCTTGCTCTTTTTCACTGACCCTCTGCTTTGTCAGGCAGTGCATTCTTCTCTAGGGACTGACCTCTCCTTCTAGTGAAGTGAAATTACTTTGTATGGCTCTTCTATCCATTCACTTTCTAACACCCACTCCATGACTGGGGAGGGGCACGCAAATAAGGTGTAGGGGACTCTAACTCAGGGATTGGTCAGTTTTGCCATTCTGCTGGGTATAAAAGTGATCCAACTCAGAAGATGGCAGAGAGAATGCCACAACCATCAAGATCAAGAGAGAAGAATCACCAGTGGAGCATAAGCTCGCTGGAAGTGGCAGGGGAACGACATTGAGACCAGGAGACAAAGCAGAGGAAGCCATGCTGAGACTGTGAGAAGAGGCAGAGCAGCAGTATCTTCAATATATTATATAACCCGTTAGCTTCCCTGATAACCCCCTGTGATTGTATTGTGTGTGATCACTGCAATGGATTATTGAACCAGCAGAGAAGCAGAATGGGGTGGGGTGGGGATAAATGGTGTCTGAATAGGGTAAAGGAAGTGATTGGGTAAAGGCGTATCTGACCACTGCCCCATAGGACTCACCCTTGGGCAGTCATGGAGTTAAATTCTCCTTCCTCCCTGTGTAGCCGGAGGAGGTTGAGCATGGCCCCTGGACCATTTCCTCACTCCTGATAGCATGTCAAAATATGCAAGATAAACTCCCATAACCCTTGCACTCTTTCTGATCTGTTCGATCTTGAGGAAGTCCATGGTATATTCAATCCTCTTGGCCAATGCCATATAATTCAAAAGCATTAACTTTTATTTGATCCTCCTTAAACATTGTCTCGCTTTTGCATGCATATGATATGAATGAATATACCACGGTTTGGGTCAGGCACACCTTAGTCCTCAAAGTGACATCTTTGTTTTACAAAGGGGGTTAGGGGGCAATAGATTTCTCCAGTGCAATGTTTCCCTTGATTTTGTGACTGCTGCTTCGAAGGGCATTGATTGTGGAGCTAAGCAAAAGGAAATCCTTGACAACGTCAGTGCTTTCTGGGCGTTTTCATGGTGTTGCTTATTGGATAGCCAGGGATGAAAGTCTGACCTAATGTTGAGTGGTTACAGTAAGAGGGGGATTGCCATGGAAGATGTGGCTGGTGGCCAGGACATCAAGTTTGTGAAGCATTTCATCTCCTTTATGTTGAGTTGTAATTCACGTTGAAAGCTGTAGTCTTTGATCTTCATCAGTGAGTCCGTCCCATCCTCGTTATGCTCCGCAGGCAATATTATCTCATCTGCATATCACAGATGTTTGAGCCCTTTCGATTCTTCACGTAGTCCAACATTTTGCATGTAACGCCTGTTGGACATTAATGAATGAAAACCTGATCAGAGTTTCTAAAAATAGCACTTGGATTTCAAAATACCTTCATTTTCTAAAATAGCCAGACAACACTTCCACGTGTGAAATGAATTGCGAGCGGCCCCCACCCACCCACCCCACTCATCACTTATCCACAGGCCTCAGGAAGGAAGGGAGGCACGATGTGCTCATGCATATTCATAGATTGGATCTAACATAGCTATGCCTAAAGGCCCCTGTCATAAATATTCATGGAGGTCCCCATGACTAAGGAAACGGACATCTTGGCGCTTCCTCTTTGGGGTTTCCGGGAGGGGGGAGACCATTTATGCAAGGGAGAAGGTGCATCATGTTTCTAGGGACCATGGGAACCTCATGCTGCTGGGACCTCTCCCATCTCTTGCCTGATGTGTCTGTTCACGCGTGTCCTTTCTAGTTATACTAAATGAGTAACTATTCCTACAGGCAATCGTCTCCATGAATTTTGTAAGACATTATAATTCATGAACCCCCGAGGGACCAGGAAATTCAGGCTTCTATCAGGGGAGCTGATTCAGAGAATGGCTATGAAGGTGGTGGTTCTTGAAGACGCAGCTCTGGGTGCTGTGTGGCATGAACAGGCTGCATAGGATGAGGACAAATGGCCCTTCTAGCCTGTGATTTAGCCCCGGTGGGGGCGGGGGAGAGAGAGAGAAAGGGTGAAGGGAGCAGCCAATCTGAAGTTCTGAGAGTTGTCAAGATGCCTGAGCCTACAGCTGGTACCTATGACCGCCTCTGGGAGCCCGGGATAAAGTCTGGCCCACCTCTGGATGGTTAGGGGGAAAGAGGAATTGTCACGGAAGAAGTGGCTAATGTTGAGAGTCGTGAAGATGAGGGGAGGTGAAGCCTAGGTCCACTTCCACATGGTCATTGGTTTCATTCTGATCCTAACAATAAAGATGAGACTTGACTACCTTCACCTGATCGTAGTGCAATGAGCCAAGCAGCATTATTCATCAATTCATTCGTTCACTCATTCATTCACTTGGCAGGCCGCTACTGAAGACCTACTTTGTGCCCTATGTGCACAACCATGGAGATTAAAGACAAAATCCTGCTCTGGAGGAGCTTACTGTCCTTTAGAAGAGTAAGGAAAGGCCACACTAGTAATAAAGCAAAGAATTAAAGACGGCGATAAACATGATGGTAAAGATGAAGAGACAGGAAAGAAGCTGGCTACAGTCGACATGAAGAAAGGTCTTTAGCAGAGGGAGACGTTTGAGCTAAGAACTTAAGGATAAGAAACCAGGAAAACCCACATAGGGAAGCTTTCCAGGCAGGGCCCTGCAGACACAAAGCCCTGAGAAAGGAACTCACGGGGCCTGTGGGAAGAACATCGGGGCGCAGTTGGGGCTGGAAAGGAATGAGTAAAGGCGTGTGCCCCCAAGAGAGTTGGAGAGGCAGGGCCGGGTTCTGTGACGCTTCGAAAGCCATAGTAAAGAAGTTGTATTTCATTGGAAAGATCGGGAGAACTGTTAAACATGAACATTTCCACAAAATTCACTTTGTGTACAAATTCACTCACAGCGCTTTATTTTTCAACTCACAGTTCAGGGAACACCTGCTCTGGAAGATGAGTTCTGAAGTGCGGGAGGGACAAAGGGAAAGGGTCACGGAACAAGGAAGCTCTCCTGGGCAGATGCTGGGTGGGTTGGCGGGCATTTCCTTCCCTTATTTGGAACAAGGTTAAACTCACTTTTCTAAGTTCAAATTGGTTAGTTTAGTTTCTGGGAGCATCAATTGATTAACTTGAGTTTTGGAACATGAGGTGGTTAGGTATTTTCAAGAACTTCACTGGTTGACATGGTACTTAGTCTAAGTGACTCCATTTTGGGTTTACTAAAGTCATCCATCAAATGATCTTAAGGAGGAGTGACATTCTGACAGACCTCCTGATAAAATACAGCTCAACCACGAAGAAGGGATATCTGAATTTCAATTTATTAAAAGTTGTGGGCATTCTCGGGTTCTTGGTGGTGTTCTATTTTAGCACTGTGTAATAACTAGTAAGAACTTTTGGGTGGATCTGTATCCCAAAGAGCTCCAGGTAGGACACTGAGGAACCCTGGGCTGCTAACCAACAGGTCAGCAATTCGAGGTTTCTCAAATGGGTTACACCTTGGTTCCTGGCTTTGCACGAGAAAGAATTCATGCAGAAGCCTGGTTTGCAATTCAAAGGAGTTTTTGTGAAGGACGGGAGATGTGTTTCAGGTTTTACAGTCTCAAAAGAGTACATGCTATTTCAGGGAGCGTGCCAAACCGCTCAGAAGCCACACTGGAGCTCACAACTGAACACGAGCAACCTCGTGGAACTGCAAACCCACACGTGGGGAACTGAGGCACTGCCGAATGGGCACAGGAGCAAGGTAAAAGAGGAGAGAATCCTCTCCAAAATTCCAGTGATGGAGAGCAGGAGTCAAAGAGACCAACCTTCCTGCTGGGGAGTCAAAGACACCAACCCTCCTACTGCCAGGGTATTTCAAATCTCTGGCTGAGAGGCATGGTTGAAGGTCATGGTTGACCCTATTGGCTAAATTAAGTCCACCTGGGTGGGGTCATGAGCCTGGGCCTAGTTTTGGGTGCCTAGTGTAACATCCACCTGGCTCACGGGGCCTGAATTGGAGCACACCCAGTTCAGGGATCTTCCTGGGTGGCTAATGCTCACCTGTTTCCTTCCCAACCTCCTCCATGGGGGCGTTGCAGGCATGAGAGGGACTCCCCCCCACCCCCGTTCCTATCTGGCTATCTAACAAAACCACCAGCTACTGCTCGGGAGAAAGATAAGGCTTTCTACTCCTATAAAGACTTAGCGTCTCAGAAACCCATAGGGGCAGTTCTACTCTGTCCTATAGGGGTGCTATAGCAGTGAGTTATTAGCACACGGATAAGGAACAACATTATAGATTAAGAGCATCATTAGGCATAAACATCTAGAACTAACCCTGAGTTGTAAAGGCTTGAGATAGAAGGATACTACTTTTTCTGCACATCCTGCCTATAGCAGCCTGTCAGTCAAACTCCCTGCCATCAAGTCGATGCTGGCTCATAGCAACCTTCTTGGACAGGGTATAATTGTGCATTTCCAAGATTATAACTCTTTATGCAAGTAGAGAGCCCCATCTTTCTCCCAAGGAGTGGCTGGTGGTTTTGATCTACTGATCTTGTGGATTGCAGCCCAATGTTTAACCACTACACCACCAGACCTTCTCAATCACTCAGATGACTGAAAAAGAAAATTGGGTGCTGGCCTCCAAAAGGCAAAAGCAGGCTTACTCTTGCCTCTCAAAGAAAGACCCTGTGTACGTGGCATGTGTTTGCTTCTCGTTTTTTATTTCAGGCTACTCCCCAAGGAAGGAGAGCTTTCCCGGTAGGGGAGAGAAAGCACTGAGCTAATGGTTGGAATGAGGAAGAGTCCGTGAGACCAGGAATGACGTGGGGCAAGTCCGCCAGTTGGGAAGTTGGGATTCAAGTCACATCAGATCTTAGTGCAGGGCTGGGGCCTCAAGCATGTTGCTTGCCTTGACAGTTTGGTTTGTGATTGCTTAATTTGTCTTTGCTGCTTCCCTTGAGAAGTATTATTGAAATGGTTTAAGGATAAAGGAATTTACCAGATTTACGGTAGAATAAGTAAAGGATGTGTTAAGAACGATTGAGAGGTTCATGATTTCAGTATGATTTATTTCAGTGTCCACGGTATTAAAAGTTGAGGCGAATGAATGGTCTGTGATTGCAGGCCAGAAACTAGGAGTGCTTGGTAGAGTCACTAGACTGAAGCTTGTTCTTCTGATCTTCTGGGTCTCAGGAAACAGCAGGACGTTCCATTGGACCACTGCTACCCCAAGTATGGGCTACTGACCACCAGAGCAGAAAGCGGAGTAAGAAAGGAGATAGGATTGTTAACCAACACCCTTGAACTAAGTTACAAGATTATTCATGGTCCTTTCCCAAACCTCTTCCCTCTGTCTAATGTATAGAACTCAAAATCCCCTCTTTCCTGTGTTAGAGAAACTAAATCTTGTCTCTTCTGCTTCATCGATTAAGCAAATAAAACCGTCTTCTCCTTTCCGGAAGCAGGTCTCAGAGTATTTGGGGTTTAATTTTGGTGGCAGGCAGAGATCTGGATTTTGCAGTAGCCGATAATTCAGGAAGGAAGCAGACCATTTTGTATCATTATGTGTCCCCGGAATTGACGTGTTAGGTGAGTCAAACTGGCTGAGAATTAAGTATTGTGTGGGATGATTCAAAGAAAGCACCTGTTAAGCACAGAAAGCTTCCACTGATAGATATTGAATCCTTGTAACTCTGCCTTACTCGTTTCCAACACGGGTACCAGGTTCTTATCTTGCCCATGATGGACCAGTGAGTTATACATTGGGCTGCTAACCACAAAGTCAGCAGTTCAAAACCACCAGCCGCAGAGAGGGATAAAGTTGAGGCAATTTCTGCTCTGGTAAAGAGTGATCATCTCAGGAAACCACAGGGGCAGTTTCACTCAGTCCTATGGGTCACTATGAGTCCGAATGGACTGCAGGACAGTGGGGGAAAGAAACATCCTGTTACTTTCCTGTCCCCAAGAATAAACTTCCCTCTATTCCTGGAAGTTAAAATGGGGGCTGACTTTTGAGAAAAACTACAAGTTCCTGTCCTGGGTCCACTCCACCTTCACATATCAGGCAATCTTAAAAAAAAAAAAATTCAGCCTCCTGAATTTATGGAATTCCAACTAATTCATGGGTTTAGAATACTGAGCCAGCCAAGGTCACAGATGTGAATGAGTGAAATGTGACCAGGCTAATAAAGTAGACGACGATTGGATGGCCATTCTCCATGTAAAGCTTTTTCTTCAACTCTTGACTTACCCTACTGTAAATTAATAGTATGGACCAGATCATTCGAATGTATGTAGAAATTGTGTTGGGGGGGGTGGGGGGTGGAGCTCGCCGTGTTGGCAGGGAAGCCTCCAATGATCTGCTGATCTGCTCTGAGCACTGTGCAGGGAAGCAGCCCTAGCAGGCCAGTTAGAGAGCCGCACCGAGAGGGACCGCGGGTGCCTTTCAGAAGGTCCTGTCTGGAAGCTGGACCTCACTCAAAACCAAACCCGCTGCCATCGGGTCGATGCCGACTCATACCGATCCTATATAGGTCAGGGTAGAATCGCCCGCGAGACTGTAACTCTTTACAGGAGTAGAAAGCCTCCTCTTTCTCCGGAGGAGCGGCTGGTGGTTTCAAACTGCTGACCTTGACGTTAGCGGCCCGACTTGTAAAACCATTTCGTAGGACTCTCCGGGTTGCTAGTTGGCTCCGGGGCTGAGCTGACTTAATCCCTACGCTGCCTCGCTCACGTGTTCACAAGCCAAGAAATCTGTGTCACCCAAAATACGCTTCTGCTAAAACCCAAATGACCACTTGGCCGCGTGCCTGGGGAGTTTCCCCTCGGCTAGTCAGGGTTTCCCACTGCCTGCTGCATCCGACTCTCCTCCCCCGACCGCGGGCTCCCGGGAACCCTGACAGTCCTGGACAAAAGACATCAAAACCGCCAAAGCAGTCACGAGGAGGATGGTAACCCAGAAAAAAGAGACGGGCCGCGTAAGGAGGCCTCGGGCGCCACGGGCCGGTCCCATTCGGGCTTGGAAACAGAGGAGCAGAAACGGAGGAGGAGCGCGCAGGCTGTGCACGAAGCCCTGCTGCAAAGATCTTAACCTCTTTCATGCTCCATTCCAGCTGCCCGGTCCGAAGGCTGGAAGCCGAGTTGTGCTCAGTTTCCCTCCCCGCAGAACGGCCCAGAAGGCGGGGAGGGGGATGCCCTCCGGCGGCGACATCGGTCTCCGCGACTGAAAGGATGCGCGGTGACATCCCCCGGGGCAGGAAGTGCCGCATACCTTTGAAGCTGCGAGCTCCTCCTGGGAATGGGCTCATTATTTATTCTCTTCCTCAGCGCCAAGGTTTTCTGAAATCCGTCTTTCCTGGGCCGTAATTAAACTACAAAGCGGGAGGCTGGTTCTCCATTCCTCATAAATAAAGGGGAAATAATGAAATGTTAGGAACCGATGTGGACTGCCAAGTTTTATGGCGGCCCCCTAATTACTTTGGCGCGGTACAAATTCCTTTTTGTCGAAAATAATTATTTGATAGCCATGACCATCACGCCGAAATTGACTAAGAACTTTAATCATCTATTGAAATAGATACCGTTTCCCCGAAAATAACAGTGTCTTATATTAATTTTTGTAAAACCATCCCAAAGATGCACTAGGTCTTATTTTCAGGGGATGTCTTATTTTTCCATGAAGAAGAATACAGTACACATTTATTGTTTATTGTTTTATTAAAAGAGACCTTGCACTTCCTGTCTGCTCTGGCTGCGCTGCGACCAACAGTGAGCTGCACAGTGGCGCCCCCCGCTACAGTCCAGAGTCCAGAGTTACGGTTGCTGGGGGTGGGGGGGCTTATTTTCCGGGGATGCCTTTCTTTTGGGGAAACGGTATATATTTAAAATAGCTTGACAGATGACTGCCTCCTCCTTAACTAGTAAACAAAGAATGTTTAGCTGAATATGTATCAAGAGCATAGACTAGCCAGACCAAAAAACCATGACACAGAGTTGAAAACTAACGTGTGCAGTCAGTGTGAGGGGCTTTATTCCTCCTCCGGGAGAGCTGCAACCACCACCACCCTTTCCGGGGCCTGGGGGGACGGAGGATGAGGGGGCAGGAATTAAAGGCACAGCATAAACCAGGTACATTTAGAAGACGTGTCCACTTTACTAAATTTAACGCCATGGGGCACACATTCCATTTATATCAAATAGGGCTATATTGTGGGACAGAATTCAAAATTCACACACATTCACATACTACAGAGACATTGTGCACCGGTAGCTATTCACCACTCCCCCATCGGGGGCCCTCACAGGTCCCCCTTCTTTAGAAGGATTCTCTGGGAAATGATTTCTGAAGGGCAGAGACACAAGGGCTTGCCACTGAACAAGGCAGGCCCTTCAGAATACAACTTTCTACTCTACATTCAAACACCCAAGCCCAAACCCGGTCCTAGAGTCCATGCCAACTCAAAGGGACTGAGTAGAACAGCTCCCTGGGGGTTCTGAGACTTGAAATCTTTACGGGAACAGAAAGCTGCATTTTTCTCCTGTGGAGCCAGATGGAGGGTTCGAACAGGCTACCGTTGTAGTTAGTGCTTAATTCGCATCCCACTACACCACCAGAGTGCCTTTAGATTGGATAAAATCACATCATACATAGGCACATGTATGAATACCAGAAATCTTAAAGGACAAGACATCATCTAGGATCAGTGATTGTCAACCAAGGACAGTTTTATCCCCCAGGTGGGATAGTCGACATGTGAGGGCAGTTTTGTTTGTCCCAGGAGGTGGGGATCCTACTGGCATCTAGTGTTCAGCATCCTAGCGTGCACAGGAGAGCGCCACAGCAAACAATGTTCTAGCCTCGGGTGTCAGTGGTACCAAGAAGGCCTGCAGTAAACAGTAAAGTGTGTGTGTGTGTGTGTGTGTGTGTGTGTGTGTGTGTGTGTGTGTGTCCTGCCAGAGTAGGGCCCGCAGGTGGCCTGAGAAGGCAGCCACGTTTTGAAGCCCACCTGTCTACCTGGACCGGAACAGTAGTTGCCACAGAGGGATAGGACTGGATTTAGAATCCAGGCCATGAACAGCTGCAGAGCTGTTGCTTTCCTGGGACTGTGGAAGTTGCTACGATTCGAGCCACTAGGAATATGCCAAACCTCCGGGAAACTGCCTCAAACCACCAACCAGAGCTTGCTGTACCCCCAATCCATGCCCCCATCTATGTTCATTGTGTTCATTTGAGGCATTTGTTAGCTACATTCTGTCATTGTTCCCTAGAAATCCAACCAAACTCACGGCCATCTAGTCGATGCCACTCAGCTAGCCTGCAGGACAGAACTGCCCCTGTGGGTTTCTGAGACATTAACTCCTTAAGGGAGTAGAAAGCCCCATCTTTCTCCAGGGAGCTGCTGGTAGTTTCAAACTGTAGACCTTGTAGCTAGCAGCCCCACTGGTAACCATTATTCCACCAGGGCTCCTAATTGCTTACGATCCTAGATAGAGTGGATTGTAAACCTCCTGAAAGGCAAGACTCATGCATATTCAAATCCCTCTCCTGGGTCCATCCTGGTGTTTCTAACTCATTTCAACCTTAGAACTACCCCAACAGGGTTTCCAAAGCAAAGGGTTTTCAGAAGCGACTGCCACATTTCAGAGAACAACTGAGCACCTGGCCACTGCGGTTTGCAACCCACCAATCCACCATCCTGAGTCCATTCCCCTTACAGGAGCAGAAAAGCTTGTCTGGCTCAAACGGAGGTGCTGCTGGGTTCCACCCTGCAGTTAGCAGCCCAACTCATAACCCACCAGGCCACCAGGGCTCCTCCTGTGCCACAGAGCACAAGAGCAACAAGCCCAAACAGTGGTTGCAATAACTGCAGTGTTTTGCTCCCCTCCAGCAGCAGAAACTCGGCATGCCTAGGTTTGAATGAAACATTCAGCATGAGAAGAGGGAGGGGGGAGAACAAGATCTCATTTGGAACAATGACTTAACAAAGTCCCTTCTCTCGTTGCCACTGAGTCTACTCAGATGTAGTGACCGACCCTGCAGGACAGGGAGGACTACCCCTGGAGCGGTGAGTTTCCAAGAGTAAATTTTTAGGAGAATTGGAAGCCCAGTCTTTCTCCCTAGCAGAGGCTGGTGGTACAAACTGCAGACCTTGTGGTTAGCTGCCCAAGGCATAATCACTATGCCACCAAGGCTTGGTTGATACTTCTTTTTCAAGGCCACCCATTGGTCTCACTGCTCATTTCTTCCTTTAATCGTTTCCCGTAGCAATGCAGTGTATCTTGAAATGACACCATTGCAGTTCATAAGCAGGTTGGAATCTTGGTTGATGTTTTTTAGACATAAATGCTTGTGATCAAGGAATAGAACAGTTTGACAAGCGTATCCTTCACTGTACAACTAGACCAAAAACACCTTTTAAAATGTAAATCTCTATAATTCATTAATTTGCTCCTGATAGTTTTATGCAGCTCAGCTTTTAGGCTTCCTCTAAATTCATTTAGGTTTTCTCTCTGCTCTCCATACTTTAAAAACAAGACTGATTGACAAGGAGTTAAACATTTTGGGAATGCAAGGCAATTTCCTATGTTCGAGTAGTCTAGGCAGGTTCGGTTCATGCTACTCTCTCCGTTCCTGAATTGTAAGAAACTCATCTCAAGCAAGCCAAATATCTCAAATTCCACTTATGAAACAAATCAAAAGGTGACTCTTCACCCTACAATACCACTTATCAAGAGATTCAGTGCAGGATTCCTTTCATTCTGCAGCCTCTACTCTGAGCCATTTAAATTTAGATGGAATTGACACTGCGTTTCAGGAACCAAAAGAACATTCTAAGAGCGAACAGACAATGATGAATGAAGCCAATCTGTTCATTTTGCAGGTGTGGAAACTGAGGTTCCGAAATGGATATGAACTCTCAAAGCTGCGTGATGATAATAGCTTGCACTTATCAAGGGCTCATCACTTATTACCACGTCACAGATTCCTTGAAGCCTCAAGGAACCAGGGGAATATTGCGTGTTTCACCAGTGCTATACTGCACCCTGGTTGACTCATCCCTTCCTTGTGACCCTTCTGTGAGGGGATGTCCCATTGTCTGCAGATGGATTTTGGGTCTCTCCTCTGACCCTCCTCGTTCTCAACAATATGTTTGTTTGTTTGTTTTGGGTCTTCTGTTACCTGTTACCTGACCCCTTTGACACTTCATGATCACATAGGCTGCTGTGCTTCTTCCATGGGGGCTTGTTGCTTCTCTGCTAGATGGCCGCTTGTTTAACTTCAAGCCTTTAAGAGCCCAGATGTAAAACCAATCTTGATTTTAGTCTATAAGGCTTAGCCATTCCAAACTAGCCAGCCCGTCCATCTGTCACTGTTCTCAGTGATGGCAGTTTCTCCATGCACACGATGCAGTCCCCTTTGCAAGCAACCTCTTCCACCAGGCATCCAACTAATACCTTCTCTTGTTTTTAGGGGTCTTCTCAAACGTCCCTCTACTGGAGGTGGCTTTCCAAGCTGCCCTATTTTCAGAATCCCCTCACCTTCTCTCTCTCTCCCCCTATTCTTTTTTTCTGGCTTTTTGTTTTTTACCACCTTACATATTTAGAGGAGTCCTGGTGCCATGGCAGGAGCTAGCCGATTCACACTGATTCAGCAGAATCCATACCTAATTTTTTGTTGAGTTAGTGAACCAATTGTTAACATGGCATTTTTAATCAGGGTTCTCATGTGGGAATCACAAATTTACATTCCTTACGCTTTGTTAACATTCACCTGCACACCAGTGTGTTCTAAGCGGCTGTAGTAATGTTCATTTCATCCACAGATATAAAAAATTACACAGAACTATACTTGGAATATTTTATTATTCACTTCATAAAGCTCTGTCATACTTTTGATGAAACACTAACTACATTTGTCTTCCCTTGCGTTCCTTACAGCAGTAAACAAACATATCACATAAAGAAAAAAGAGTCCCAAACAGATGGACGGCTTTCTTTTCAGCTTTGTGTTATGCCTCAACTTCCCAACAAGAAAATATGAGTGAATCAGCTAGTCCTGAAAGTGTTCAAAGAGCTAAAATTAGTGTCAGAACAACTGCTGTTAAGTTCAGCAGAAGTGGAAAGGGGTTTTTCAAAGATGAACATGATATATTCAGTGAAGTCGCCTGCTTCTACTGTATCAAGCACAATGACATCTGTCTAATGAACTCACTGCCATCAGGTCCATGCGGACTCATAGTGACCCCATAGGACTGGGTAGAACTGCCCCTGTGAGTTTCTGAGATGTTATTGTTTCCGGGAGTAAAGGCCGCTCTGCCCCCCCTCGCCACCTTCCTTCCCCCCCCCATCTTCCTCCCAAACAGCAGCTACTGATTTTGAGCTGCTGACCTTACAAATAGCAGCCCACTGGGACTCCTTGGCCAACCTCCTAAAGAATGGTATCCTAGTTCTACCGTGCAAACACGGCTAAGGATAAATCACACAGCTGATGATACTCCGATAAAAACATAGACTACTGCAAGCCAGGGTATCAAGAAGCAATATGGAAATATCTTAATAATTTTATTGCTTTTTTGTCAGGTACTATTTAACACTTTTTCATTAACATTTTAAAACTCTTATAGTATAACCTAGTTTCACGTGCCTTCTTTTTTAGTGTTATTTAAGTATTATCTGTATAACATAATAAACTACCGTGGGGCATATCTTTTTTTTGTACTTAAAATGGTCATTAGGGCAGTGAACCGGTTGTTAAATTATTTGAATCTCACCACTACTACCCTGGTGACATAGTGGTTATGTGCTGGGCTGCTACCCAGCAAGCGTAGCAGTTCAAAACCACCAGCTGCTCCACCAGAGAAAGGCGAGTCTTTCTAATCCCATGAAGAGTTGCTGTCCTGGAAACCCACAGGAGCAATTGTACCCAGTCCCAGAGAGCTGTGTGAGTTGGAAGCCACTCGAAGGCAGTGAGTGGGTTGAGAAACATAGTTGTTGGCTATCTTTCTCTCACTAGAATGCAGTTCAACAAAACTGTTGGATCCCCAGCAGCTAGTACATGACAAGCACTTTGAGTTTTTGTAGAATACAGGATTACATGTGCGGGTACTATTCTAGGGAGCTCCGGTAGCATGGTGGGCTAGGAATTGAGTTGGTAACCACAGGATCAGAGGTTCAACCCCACCAGTGGCTCCACAAGAGAAAGATGAGCCTGTCTTACTCCTGTGAAGATTGAAAGTCTTGGAAACCGACAGGGGCAGCACTGCCCTGCCCTATAGGGCCACTCTGAGTCAGAACCGACTCACGAGCAGTGAGTTTGGAGATATTTTGAGGTACGGTTCTAAGGGACATATAGGAACCTCATCTTCTCAATAACTCAAGATAGGCATCATCATCATCTCATCTTCATTGTCTCTGGTTTATTGGAGGAGAAACTAATGTACAGAGAAATTTAGTAACTCAGACAAGATCACCCAGCTAGTCAACGAATGGTCAAGCCAGTGTCCGGCCCAGACATCCTGCTCAGAACACAAACTCTGCAGCCACCATGAGGTGTTACGGTCCTGGTAAGTTAAAAACCAAGGACTACATCCATGCGGTTTGCTTTAAATTCCCCGTTTTAATTTAGAATACTATAAACATCATAGATATAACACAGTACAAAAAAAACTCTTTTAAGAATCCTCAATCCTTTTTTTTTTAACCTGATCTATTTTATTATTACTTTTTCTTCATGTCTGTAACAAAATTTATCCCTGAGCCTCAGAAGAGAGGAACAGGGCCCATGAGCTACAGTGTCTCTGTGGCAGCCTTTTGAGCCAGTGTCTGCCATGGGTAAGGCAGGCACAGAATCTGACACAGCTGCACTCAATCCTTTTTTAAAAGAACCAAAAAATGTTTATTAATGTTATAGATGTCAACGGAATTGGCATGTTCACAATCTTAACGAATATAGCCCAGTTCATTATGTGGTTTGCCCATCACCCTCATTTTCCCATCGCCCTAACAGAACTCACGTTCTCCCAAGTACTGAGTTCTTCTCTCATCCCTCCTACCTACAGGGCCCTGGTCAACTTCAGTCTCTACGCTCTAGAGATGTCCGAGAAGTGAGATCCTACAATATTTGTCCTCTTGTGGCTGATGTACTTCATTCAGAACAATGTCTTCAAGGCCCAACGGGGTCAGAGCGTGCATTCAGACTCATTTCTCCTTATGCCTCAGTAACGCTCCATTGTATGCACACATCACAGTTCGTGATCTGCTTATCTGTTGAGGGACAGGTAGGCAGTTTCCACATTGTGGTTGTTGTGAATGCTGCTGCAGTGAACACAGGGGTACAGATATTTGCCTCCCTGCTTTCAATTCTACCCAGACATGCTTTTCCCCTATGCCAGACTTTCAGAAGTGTGCTTTCAAACTTCCAAGAGTCCCTTCTAATGCCCTAACACTTAAAAATCAGCATCAAGGCATGATTCCGGTAAAGAAGAGTCACAAGTGTGTGAGCTTCATAGAGCATCCGGCTGCGGCTTGCCGATGAGCGCAGGTAATTCTCCCTACACACCTGAGATGACCAAGATTAGCTCGGATCCATAAAGGGAGAACTGAGACACAAACTCTGCAGCGATGTCCCAGGCCACACAGCCATCAACGGTGCCAGGGAGGGAGCCTCTCAGGGCAGGGATTGTAGTAGGTCACACAGGCTCCAAAACACCCGGTGATTCACACAATGGAATGCTTAAGCCAAGGATGTCACCTAATAGAGGGTATGGCGATAGGACTTTATCTGAGCTGTTACACAATCACCCCACTGTGGCAATGCCATAAACAATTGTGCCTTGGGATAATAGAGGGGCACACCCTCTGGGAATTGCTGGAGAATGGAGGGGGGGGAGCGGATTTTCAGTGAGAAAATATACTACCTTATCTTGGGGAGATTGACTTGTTCAAAAACAATTAACTGGGGTTGACTAAAGACAGTCACGGTGGCAGTTTAATTTGAGATGATTTTGCTAGATCACAGCCAAGACCTGGCCCTGACCCACCTGTAATGTACCTAACCTCCTGGGATAAAAAGATTCCCACCCTGAATCCTCCCTGCCCCTTCCTTTGAATGAAATATTCATTTCTGCATGCCTTGAGACCTTTCGTTAAATATCTTTCAACCCTGGAGAGACGAACGAATCTTTCCTTCGACGTTGTTGGAATTTTCTCAAAGAACGGGGGGGGCACGTCACAGGCTTCAGAATACAACCGCCCACCCCTTCCCTCTTCTCCGGCCCTCCACCGTCCCACCTGTCCCCAGGACGTCGTTGGAGAAGGAAGGTTAATCGGCAGGAGGCTGGAGGGAGAGGACAGGGAAGGCTGTCACAAGCACCTGTCACCTAGCAGGTCGGGACCTCGCCGCCCCAGCCCCCGGCCCCACCCACCCCCCCGCCAGAGAGCGCCAACTAGGTCCAGCCTTCCCAGCCGGCCGGGACAGGCCCGTCCCTCTCGCCCCAGCCTCCAGCCACCGTCCAATGGCCAAGGGGCAGGGCAAGCTGAGCAAGCCGCGGCAGCCCGGCCGGGTCCCCGCCCTGTTCCTGTGCCAGGGCCCGGCGTCCTTTAAATGCCGCCCAGGGCCAGCGCGGCACGGCCCTCGCCACCTTCCTTCCTCCCGCAGCCACGGCAGCAGCGCCGGCCCGGCTCGGCAGCCTCGGTCCCGACAGTAGCAGCCACCT
>NW_022106471.1:7688220-7699527 GCF_000313985.2 Echinops telfairi | reverse complement strand
TATTTGTCTGTGGTTCAACATATGAAACCCAGGATTGACAAACCCAGAGAGAAAACAAATAGAATAATTGTTCTGGGGGTATGTATGATGGGGTAGGTGGGGGGCTGATATCAAAGAGTTCAAGAATGAAGAAAATGTTTTGAAACTGATTGTGGTAGCAATTGTACAATACTGGTTGATATGATTGAACTATGGAATGACATGATGTCTGGATTAGCTCCTAATAAAATGGTTTGGCAAAAAAAGAAAGAAAAGAAAAAGAAAAGGATTTGCAGTACAAAGCTTGGATCACCCTATTTCGGCCCACTAAGAGTCAAAATCGAGTACAGTACATGGCAGTGAGTGAGTGTCTGCTAATGCGCAGGAGGCCAGGTGCCGCAGTGGTTAAGGTGCTCGGCTGCAATAGAAAGATTGGCGGCTCAAACCCACCAGCTGCTCACAGTCCAAGTGAGTCTCCTATATAGCCTTGAAGCCTCATTTCTGCTCTGCCCTATGCGACTGAACACGGAACACACACACGTTCCTGAGCTTGTCGGAAAGAGTAGGGCGTAAGTATATTTGAAAACGCTAGAGATTTTTGAAATGCGAGAGTCGTCGTGAGTCATCTAGTTTAGTTCTTCCCTTTAAAGCCACATCTTCCAGACTCTCCAGACACAAGCTTTGGGGTTCATTCAGCCCCCTTTCTTCGCAAAGTCCAGAGCTCTTTCACTGTTGCTCTCGCTGTTCTAGACAGGTAAGTGCCAGTACCACCCCCTACCCCCTTTTATCGTCGGGGAAACTGACTCAGAGAATAACGGCGCCTGGCCTAGGTGGGGCGGGGGCTGTAACGGGAATTCAGGGCGCCGGGCCAGGGCGGAATTTATTGTTTCCTTTTGGGAAGCACGAATGTGAGCTAATCGACTTAAGGAGTCCCAGGCGGGCCCTCTGCCCAGAGGAGGATCTGGATGGGGTCGGGAGGATTAACGCAGTCCGAGCTCGCGGCTGGGCAATGACCCTTGGCAATTTGTTGAGGTGAGGTTCAGCCTGGTCAGCCGCCCTGTCCCTGACAGGGTGACCAGTGGGCTGTGGTCTCTTTAAGGCCTAGGGTCCCGCCTCCCGCTCGTCGCCGACCTCCTCCCTCCTCCTCGCTCGTCCTCCGCCAGTTCCAGACTTCCCTGGGCGATGAGGTCATCTCCTCGCTGCCCATTGGCTGGGCTGGGCCGTCAGTCACAGGAAGTCCCGCCGACGTCCTCGCCTCCTTCAGTCCCCGCCCTTTCCCGCCCTCCCACAGTCTGGCGACTTTGGGTTCTGACAAGGCCTCTGATTGGCCAGCGCCCGCTGTCACTCCCCACGCGACGGCGTGGGGCGGCGGGAGGCGGGAGCGGGGGGCGGGCCCGCAGCCGTGGTAGCTGAGAGAGCCGGCGGCGTTGGTGTCTGAGGTGGCTGGGCAGCAGCGGCGAGAACGACCGTCCCATCCTCCCCACCACCTTAGCGCCGCTCTCCTCACGCCTTCCACTCGCGCCGACCTGGTCCCGGCTCGGCGCGTCCTGGCTGGACGTTAAGCCTCGGGAGAAGACCGGTGGGGAGAGCCGGAGTGGGACGGAGCCGCGGAGCCCGGCCAGGAGACGAGCGAGGCGGTGAGTGAGAGTCCGGCCGGGACCCCTCCCCCACGCGCCCGGCCCCGCCCGAGCATCCTTTCTCCCCGCGCCCCCGCCGCGCGCGCCCCTCGAGTCCATCCCCGCCCGCGCGCTGCGTCCCTCGTCCCCCGCCGCCCGGCCGCCAGCCGTGCACCCTGCCGCGCTTGGCAAGAAGATGGCGGGATCGGTGGCCGACAGTGATGCCGTAGTGGTGAGTGTGGCGGGGCGCACGCGGGGCGCCCCCTTCCCGCGGTCCCGCGTCCGCCCGCTGCAGCCAGGTTGGGGCGGAAGGGAAGCTGCAGGCCGGGCCCGGCGCCCCACGAGTGGGGAACCTGTTAACCAGAGCTACCGTGCACCGGAGGGGTGGGGTCGGGAGTGGGGGTCCCCGGGTCCGGAGACGAGGTGTTAGGAGGCCGACGGCGGAGATGGGGTGACGGAAAACCCCTTCCTTGGTGCCCTGCAGCCGCCGGCCAGGTGTGCGTGCGCTGCACGGTGTGAGTGTGCGCCCGTATATGTGTGTGTGTGGGGGGGGGGCGCGCCTCGTGCCCGCCCCCAACGTCCCGGGGATTTCCCTTGGAAATGGGTCTACATCGGAGGCTCCCGGGAGAAGTTGAGCGCTGTCGCCCCGCTCCAGCCACGTCTTGGGGAACAGGCCTGGCGACAGTGGTTCCCAGAAGCGTGTGTGCTCAGGGAAGGGCCTGCCCTCCTCTGGCACCCAGCTGGGCCTCGACCTTGATATTTGCCAGGATCTGGAGAATCTGGGGATCTTCAGAGATTTGCTTAGATCGGGGGGGAGGGGGGGGGCCCGCACAGCTTTTGTTCTAAGGGCAAGTTGCGTGGTATAGAGACTGTGAGGAGGCGGCATCTGCCGACGGTGGCGGTTCCTGCCAGTCTGTGGAGGACGACTTGATTCCTCCAGGTTTGTTTAGGTTCGTCCCCGCCCACCCTCACAAGAAACGACTATGGAAATCGATTATCTGTTCTTCTATTTTTAGAAACTAGATGATGGGCATTTAAACAACTCCCTGAGCTCGCCGGTCCAAGCAGAGGTGTACTTCCCACGGCTGGTAAATGATTTGGTGCTGCCCTGGTGTGTGTCTACCCTCCTCCTTTACGTTCTCCACCCTCGTCCTTTCTGTCGGGTGCACTTCCTAATGGGCTGGGCCCTGGGGAGCCTCGGAGGGCTTGGCTCTTCCCTAGGCAGGCTGTTAAACTTCCTCTTCCCCTCTCATCCTTTGCAGATCGTTCCATTTTGCGGGCACATTAAAGGCGGCATGAGACCAGGCAAGAAAGTACTCGTGATGGGTATCGTAGACCTCAACCCTGAGAGGTAAGGCAGAGTTCTGGTCCCGGCCCCAGTGGCCAGTCCTGCCCACTCCGCTTGTGGTTTGGAGCCCTTCCCCCTCCCCTCCTCATGGACGCTACTGCTGGCTGGAAGCGCCAAGACAGTACCATGTTCCCATGAAAAGAATGTGTATGGATTCCAGCCATCCTTTCCCCAGACAGCTATTTATATCAGAGATGACAAATATAGGCCCACGTTTTCTCCATGACCCTTAGGCAGGGTCAGCGATTTGTTAACTTTATTTTTTAAATGTGCTTCCTAACTTAAATCTCCTAATGGAATGAACCTAAGTACATGTTCAGAGCCAGGCCTTACAGGATGTTATTCCCTTCGTTAAATCCTGGGACCGATTTCGAAAATTCAAATGGATTAAGACACGGATGTGTGGGTGGTTTGCGGGTATTTGGAACCCTTGGCATTTTAGTCATTGTCAAGCTCCACCAGCGTGTTCGCAGAATCCTCCTTCAGGTCACCAAATGAACTGGGTTGAATCTAATCTTCCTTCTCAGCCTAACCTCCAGAAAAGGAGGTTAAAAAAGCAGAAAGGCCCCAAGAAGGGGAACGGAGAACAGGAGCCGTGTCAACGTTGTCCTACCCAACCCTGAGTAAATGAGACGATTTCCTTTTCAGCTTCGCAATCAGCTTGACCTGTGGTGACTCAGAAGATCCTCCAGCCGATGTGGCCCTTGAACTCAAAGCTGTATTCACAGACCGGCAGCTACTCCGAAACTCTTGTATATCCGGGGAGAAGGGTGAGGAGCAGTCTGCCATCCCTTACTTTCCGTTCATCCCAGACCAACCGTTCAGGGTGAGTCTCGCAAGCGCCACAGCTTCAAACGCTGGCAGAGTGAGAAGATGTTCTTCTCCTTATCTAGCGTGTGCCAAGAACGACTTCAGCAGCTAGAGTTTCTGCATGGCCAGGAAATTTGTCACACAATGATGAAAGAAAGGCCATCCCCCTGGGGTGGGGGGGGGGGTGTGCAGAGGGGAGAGAATGAAATTATAAGAGTTCTGTCTGTTGATATAAACTATAGCCCTTGGCTCTATTTAGCCAATACATCTAGTTAATGGACCCATACGTGCATGTCCGGCTTAGGATAAATATTTTCTCTATTGATTCTGTCTATCCAGCGCAACAGTACTAGACATACAGTGTTGTTGTTAGAGGCCTTGAGTTGGCTCTGACTCACAGGGACCCCTGTACACAACGTCAGGGAGCACTGCCTGGTCTGCACCGTCCTCAATTCTTATTCTATGTGAGCCCGTTGTTGCAGCCACTGTGTCAGTCCATCTCATCAAGGGTCTTGCTGGCCCTCTGTGTTACCAAAGCAAATGATAGGTAAAATGAGAACACCAAACCCTTGACCAGGTAGTAGATTCTGACACACGGCGACCCCAGGTGTTAAAAAGTAGAACTGCTCCGTAGCGCTTCCTTGGTTGTAATCTGCATGGAAGTCTATTGCCAGGCCTTTCTTCGTCAGCACTGTTGGAGGATTCGAACTATCAACCTTTAGGGTACTACTTGATTCCAAAACCACTTGCACCATCCAGGGACCCATATAGTGCATACCTGGCCCCAAAGAGCCAATTAATTAATAACTGTGGATCCGTATCCAGAATTTTCTTTATATTTTTGTCTCAGCCTTGAAGCAACGCTATACTTTATTACTTGTGCTTTTAGAGAATATGACGACTCCCGGTTCATTTGCTTTATCCCCTTTGTTTGTGAGGCCTTTGGACATACCATTTTGTTTTCCCTCTGAGTTAATTGGCCTCACGTCCATTTTATGGTCAGAAGCTGTTTGGCTGACAGCTTCCTTCCCTTGGGCCTGGGTGAATTTAGACTTGTTGCTCGCTCTCGCAGGGACAGGAAGCCCAGCTCAGACTGCCCACCCAGGCCAGCGTGGTGAGCCGCACTTTCCTCTGTGAAGAACTATGCCCCCGAAGAAGCTGGGAGTTAGTAAAGTGCCTGCTAAGGGTTTGCTGAATGCTGGAGCTAGTCCTGAAGTTGCCTTCACTCTGCCTCGCTGCTGTGCACGCAGGTGCCCTGGCGGCCATCCGAAAGGTCAGCCGTTGAAAACCACCAGCCGCTCCTTAGGAGAAAGATGGATCTTTCTACTCCTGTAAAGCGTTTGTCTTGGAAACTCACGGGAGGAGTTCTACCCTGCCCTATAGGTCATTATAAGTCAGCTTCGACTCGATGGCAGTGAGTTTAGGTAGAGAATGTGTGCGTATCCTGACCGTGACAACCCAGCTGCGTGGAGAGTTTTGTGTCGGCTATAAGCCTAATCAAGCAGACTTCCACTTAACCTGTTGCTTTTCAGCTAAGCGTTTTCCAAGGGCCTTATGAAGAAATCATCATATCTCTTCCCATGGGACAGTCTGGAAAGCAGGGGACAAATCCAGCACATGTCCGGGATCGCATGATCCCCTCAATGACCAGAGTTGGGGTTCTGTTTTGTATTACTTTTTTTGTCCTTGTACTCATGACGCTGAGGAAAGGACCCATTAGCCCCACTGCTCTGGGGAGGTAAGGTCCCCGTAGATTCCTCTTGGCTTCGGCAGTCTCTTAATGATGAATCTGCATGCCTAATGGGTGTGAGTAACCAGAGGTGCTGGCCGCCAAGAAGGATGCGACTGCTCCCCAGCAACAAAGCTGAAGTGGAATAGGCCCTGCTGGGTGATATAATTTTAGTAATCATATGAATTAAATGTGACTAATATCGCATGTGGAGTCTCTTCTTACACGGTGAATATCAATGCTTTTAATAAACATAAGCGCACAAGTGATCATTAACTTCTATGGAGAGTTACTTAGGCTAAGGAAAAGGAGAGGAAAAACGCTTTTACCCCATGAAATCAGTATGTCTGCTTGGCTTAACAAAGCCTAGTTAATGACACATCTTTGGCCCATGGTAATTACCCTGCAGCCCCTCGGCTTTGGTGTTTACCAGCGGGAGTGCCTCACAATTATTACATGCCACAACTCGGTGCTGACTCTGCCCCATGAGGAGCCCCTGGGTGAGTAGGGTAGAAGTGTTCTGGGGATGTTGAGTGCCATGCGAATCTAGGCTGCTTGGGGTCACTTTCTGGAGTACTTCAAAAAGGAAGAAAGGGTTAACGAACAAGCAGTTTGAAGTCACTAAAAAGTACAGGACAGTGGTTCTCAAGGTATGTTCCTACCCCTGCGACATCAGTATTAACCTTGGGACTTGGTGGCCATGCAGATTCTAAGACCACATCCTCCCCTGGCTGGCAAGTCAATTCTGGCTCATGGCAACCCTGCAAGTCTGAGTAGAACTCCCCGTAGGACTGCCACATCTGTCTGCCAAGGTTCTGCAGGTGGGTGCGAACTGCTGATCTCTTGCAGCGCTGCACACTCAAACCACTGTCCCCACTGGGCTGACAATGGTGGTGGTGGGAGCCAGCCCCTGTGTGCTTCCAGTGTTTCCTAACGTTTGAGAAGCACTGGGGAAGAGGCTGCCTTTCTCCCCCACCCTGGCCCCCAAACTGAGCGATGGCGGTTTCCTTTTTGATCCCCTCAACATTGTGGATTGAGACTGGACTGAGATTGTCCGTGTGTTTCTTACAGGTGGAAATTCTCTGTGAGCACCCCCGGTTCAGAGTGTTTGTGGACGGACACCAGCTTTTTGATTTTTACCACCGCATTCAGACATTATCCGCGATCGACACCATCAAGATCAACGGGGACCTCCACATCACGAAGTTGGGTTGATGTCCTGTCAGCCCCCTCTGGTTCAGAGAGGGTCAGGTGCCACAACACTCTGACTGTGGGGCTGGAAGAATCGTCCTAGCGAGGTCTGGGGACGTAACAAAAGACACCACAACCCAAACAGCAAACTTCACTGAGTCTCCTCTTTCTGTACAGTCAACCCAACCTGGCAGCGGCCCCCGGGGGGTCTGCCTGGAGGAAGACAGCTGTTGGTTGGCACAGAGACACCGAGCCATCCTCTCCAGAACAAACAAACGAACAGGGAGGGGGGTTAAAAAACAACCCACAGATTTATGCCGGATTTTATTCAGACAGACTTCACCCACATGGAATTGTGATTTGTCAACCATCTGGTCATCTCGTCAAAGTCAGATAATGTTTTAGAAACAAAAGTGCTAAAGACTTTTAAAGCAAAAAAAAAAAAAAAACACAAAAAAACGGTACACCGAAACCAACTATCCTTTCTGCACTGAAGTGGAATCGTCTAGCACAACCAACATTTTAGTCAGGGTATTTACATAGAATGTAGGTTGTTCGAGGTTGGTTTGTTGGTGTTTGTTTTTCTGTTTCTGTTTTTGCACAGCATAATGTTAATTCCGATTTCTGAGGCCTCCTCGTAATTATTTATTTAGATTTCATGTACGTACTGGAGGACGGGCAGTGGCTCCAGACATTTAGAGCAGCAAGCTGCCAACTTTGAATGTGCAAATAGTTTAGATCCCTGGGGGAAATGACACAACACAATCATGAAACTGGCGCATTTCCACCTTAAAAAATGGAGTCAGATCCTCCATACCTCGAAACTTAGGATTTCTTGATATAAATTGCTATTAAGTGCTTTTGGGTAAACTTTGCGACATTTAGATAAACTTGGCTTTTCCGGGAAGTTCTATTTACATCGCTTTTTCTCCGTACAGTGAATTAGCACAGCACCGGCTTCCCTAGATTTGCAGAATAGCTCATTAAGTTGTTACTAAATTAGGTGAACACACAGAAGAGGTGGTTGCATAGACAATTTTTTTTGAATGACTAGCCTATAAGCTTAAAAGTATAATCCGAAAATGATTCTGGTATGTAGTGTAAAGCAGACGCAAATGGCCCAGGTAACCTCCTTGGAAATTCTTTATGTCAAGTTAAGCTGTTAGTTCATTGTGTACCTTCTCCTACACAGCCCTCACCAACCTCCCTCAGCAATGCCTCTGATGCTTCAGCCTAAAGGATGCATCTTGCTGTGTTAATGCGACTGACATGTTAGGATAAAACCAGGTCCAGATCAGGAAATGATCCAGTTAGTCTCTCTGGAAGGTTAACATCTCAGACTACTATCTTTGAGTGCAGCCCACAGAGTGGATGCTTCGCATATAGCCGCAGGAGTGTCCTTCTGCTGGAACATCTCTGTCCGGGGGAAACCCCGCAAAACTGTTCAGTAGACTGGCAAGCCACGAGGCGCGGGGAATCCTGGGGCTGGACTCCACCAATGGCACAGTTCATGGAGAGAAGGACGCTGGGCATTGCTTTGGTCAGGTGGTTGGGGAGGAGAGGGGAGCCGGGGCGGGGGTGTATTTAGATATACTTTAGGTTTTGTTTGTGCAGTAGACTGCGGCTTGCTGTGTGCCATGTGCTTGTCCCGCCTTGCTTTTTGAGTTTGTTTGTTTTTTACACAACATGCAGAGGCACGGGAGTGGCTACGTCCTTTTCACGTGTCAAGAATGTAGACAGTGTTTCAGTACCAAAGTCTTAGAGAAACAAAGCAAGCTCAAATTGTGGATTGCTTTCATGGGTGATAATGTGGGGTGCTTCTCTGCCTGGACACTGTTGGGCGCACGCAGTTCCGTGGTGCTGTAACAGAAGCTACATTACCCAGCAAGCATCCCCATCCCGGGGCAGTGAAAAACTAGGTACTTAATCAGCCTTATTTTGGCCAAGAGAGCTATTCCGTGGCTCCATGCATTTTCCAACACGTAATTCAACTTCTCATGGGATTGAAAGGGCGCTAGATTTCAGTGTTTGGAGAGAGACCTAAAGGGTACCCTGATACTCTATTTGTCGGGGTTTTGATTCTACTTCCGGTGGACAATTCCCATGGGTGGTCCTCCTGTGAGTGGCCCAGCCTCCCAGCCTGCTACATAATTCAGCGGAAACGAGAGGCACTGGGAGTGTAACTGATTGGAATGGACACCCAGCTCTCCTACAGATCAACTAACTCATTAGCAGGCAAGCCCTCAGGCGGCTTAGCTTAAAGACAGTGTTAACCCCTTCGTTTTTCTCAGCGGTCACTGGGAACCTCTTGGATCAGCCAGTTGGTGTGTGGGTTGGATTCAGGTATAGTTAAATTAGTAGGGATCTCCCCCAGCTGCGATAATTGTTCACTGTCAACTGTAAACAATTGTCACATCCTGCCATCGGCACATGAGACCTAAGGTGGGAATCTCAGGATGGAAAGTGCAATTTAAGGCTTCACAAGGAAAACATTTGGTTCTCTAAGGAGTTATTTCTGACTGGAGCCCTAGTTTCGCAATATGACCAAAACCAAGGTACATGACCAACAATCATACGCTGGGCAGGGGGTGGGGAAGAAAAGGCAGGCTTTAGACAATCTGTCCGTTTTTACAGCAAAATCGGAATGAATGTGTATATCCATTTTCAAGTTACTATAAAGTGATCCCTAGGATGGTCTTAAAATTCTTAATTTTTAAAAAATGTTGAAGCCCTATTTCCAATCTTGCCGACTTCCGTTCAAACTCCTTTAAGAGATCACTCTGAGAATTGGTGGAGATTTGTTAAAATGACGAATCGTGTCATTTTTATTTTTCATGAGAATGTCCAAAAAAAACAGGAGGAAAGAGCCCTGTTGCCTTGAGAGAAACAGCCTTGACATTTTTCGGCATTCATGTAGAAATGATGTTCCTATGACATATTTTCAAAGAAACACTTTCTTATTTACTGCGTGGTGTAAAATGTTGCTAAATGTGTTCTTACATTACTATATCACTGCTGAAAGTTATTTGCACTATAATAAAGGCATTTTCTACAAAACCGCTTCCTGTCATCTCGCGTGTCAAACTCCGCACCTGTGATGGTGTACGGGGAGGCCCTGGGGCGTGCAAAGGCTAATAACATGCTCAGCTGTTATCCAATCCACTCAGGTGCCAAAGCAGAAAGGTTAGCGCTTCAGGCCCAGCCTGAGGCTCCGCAGAAGAAAGTCCTGGCAAGCTACAGAAGAATCCGCCATTGGAAACCCTATGGAGCGGAGCATAGTGCCACTCTGACACGTGGGCTCCCAAGATTCAGAATCAAAAGCAGCTGTGTTTTTATAATGCCCTTCCCATCGTCTACCTGGCATAGTGGGGTCTCCACCTCAGTTGCTCACAGTGATAAACTCGTAAAAGGTAAGGAAGTGTCCCAAGGATCCTCAGAGATCGGAAGGAACATGCTGAATGTGCAGTCAGTTCTCTCTAAATATTTATATAGAGTAAAAATCACTTTTCTTGTATATTTCTGAGTTGTAACTCATGGCTTTGATTCGCATAACCACCACTTGCATCAGGATACAGAATCCTATCCAAGACAACCCCCGGATGCAGCTCCTTAGTAATTAAACCTGCTGCCCTCCATGAACCCTGGTAGCCAATGATAGGGTTTCTGTCCCTCTAGTTTAGCCTTTCCCTAGAATCGTCTACTATGTTATCTTTTGAGCAGCCCTGGTAGCACCATGGGCTACCGTGGAAGGAGACACAGCCCTGTCCTGACATCCTTGCCATGGTTACCATGTTTCAGCCCACTTTGGGAGCCACTGCATCAATCCCTCTTGTCAAGCGTCTTCATCTTTTTTGCTGCTCACCTACCAAGCAGGATATCCTTATCGAAAGACTGGTGTCTCCTGATTACAGGTCCAAAGGACACGAGACAAGCTCTCACCACTCTTGCTTCTAAAGAGGCTTCTGGGTTCACTTCTAAAGTGGATTTGTTTGTTGCTTTAGCTGTTCATGGTATTTTCAACCCTCCTCTCCAGCACCCTACCCCAACTGCAGCAATTCCTCAAGCTTCCTTGTTCAATGTCTAACTTTCACATGCATATGAGGCAATAGAAAATAATAGGGCTTAGGTCAGGGACACTTTAATCTTCAAAGTAATTCCCTTGCCCAAACCAAACTCACTGCCATCGAGGCACTGTCAACCCATAGCGACCCTGTAGGACAGGTAGAACTGCCCTTGTGAGTTTCCAGGACTGGAACTCTACCTGAGTAGAAGCCCCGTCTTTGACTCATGGAGTAACTGGTAGTTTCAAACTGCTGAGCTTACAGTTAGCAACCCGATGTGTAGTCCCTATGCTACCTGGGCTCCTGCCGGTGGAAGAAAGGCCTGGCAAAAGGCTTCCCTGGAGCTTGTAGCTGAGAAAGTCCTGGGGAGCAGTTCTCCTCTCTGACCCGCGAGGTCACTCAGTGGGACTCGACTGGACAGCGACAGGCGTTTCTTTTGACTTCGCTTTCTTGCCTGGGGTTGGAACGATTGGGAAAAAGCCTGGATCATTTGGCTGTTAACCCATGTGTAAAATCGTATGCTGTTGGACCTATGTGTAAAATCGTATGCTGTTGGACCTATGTGTAAAATCG
>NW_022106471.1:7674668-7687336 GCF_000313985.2 Echinops telfairi | reverse complement strand
ATGCTGTTTTGGACCTATGTGTAAAATTGAATGCTATTGGACCTATGTGTAAAATCGAATGCTGTTGGATCTATGTGTAAAATCGAATGCTATTGGACCTATATGTAAAATCGAATGCTGATTGATGAGGCTTCAGAACAACAGAAACTTCCAGTGACTGCTGGTGAACACGCAAAATGGGATCTATACTGTGGAAGATGGTCTTTTGTCTTATGTATTATTATATATTATTATGTACAATAACCCATAATGATGAATTATTATGATGAGCCATTTCTTACCAAGCTAAACATAGGCTTGCCATACAAACCAGAAAGCATGCTCTTATTTGACCAAATGTGAAGCTAACACTACACACACACACATACACACACCTGCTCATAGATATTAATAGCAGCCTTATTCCTAATTGCCAAAAAATAGAAACAACCAAGTTGTCCTTCAATAAGTGAATGGATAAGCAAACAGGTGTGTCTATACAATGGGGTACAGGGTATGGGGGACCACTGGGAAGAAATACGTTATCAAGATGTGGAGGGATGTCACATGCAGTCCCTGGAGAAGGGCAGCACACTTGGTAAAGTAGTGAGACAGTGGAAAAGAGGGAGACAAGCCGGATCCTCACAGTGGCAGCATCGATAGCTTCAAACATGAGGACAATTGTGAGGATGGCCCAGGACCGGGCAGGGTTTCGTTCTGCGGGACACGGGGTCACTCTGAGTCGGGATCAGTTCTTTGGCACCTAACAACAGCAAAATAAAAAGTCACTGCCATCGAGTCGGGTCCGATACATAACGACCTGACACAGGGTGTCCGGGACTATTCATCTTCATGGGAAAAGAAGGCCTATCTTTCTCCCAAGGAGGAACTGGTAGGATTGAACTTGAACTTGACCTTGGCCTTAACAGTCCGTCACTTAACCTGACAGCGTCACTAAAGCTACATACTATGTGATTCCAACGGGAGAGACACTGAAAAGACCCCTGGTTGCCAGGGCTCCCGGCTAGTCTATGTACTGCTGGCTCACTGATGAAGGACTTCTCCCCTCCAGACTTCCGCAAGGATCCACTGACGCTAACAGTTGGCCTTTTCCAGGCATTTTCAGGGCAGTGAAATGATTCCGTGTGCTACTGTAACGGTGGACACATGATTATGTTTGTCAAAACCCAGAACCAGCACTTGACTCAACCATAATGTATCAACATTGGCTCATCAGCTGTAACAAACACACCACGTGGATGCAGGCTAGTGATTGCAGGAGCACGGTGACAGAGGAGGCTTCGTAAGAACTCACTGTCCTTTTCTGTAAACCTAAATGCTTACTAAAAATAAGCATTCATTTCTATTTTCAAAATTAAATTCAAATTTCTATTAAAGAAAAACAAACCTGTGTGTTGTGTAAAGTTTACACAGCTTCACTTACCACAGAGAAACATTTACACAGATGCTGGATCTAGGGGCCCGCATATCACTTCCCTAGTCTGTCCTTGAAGGGCTGTACCGCAGTAAGGCCGGTTTGCTGCTGGCTCTGCTCGGAAGGCTTGTTAAGGTGGGGGCAATGTGCTGAAGCTGCTGAGCAGAGATAGGGACCGGTCCTCTGTTCTCCCTACAAGCCAAGCTGCAACGGCAGCGTTGGGTTTAGATGGACTGGGAAATGCTGATAACTGGGGCCACACACATTTAAGGCCTTCCCTCATTCAGCAGGCATCTACCGAGACGGGGCTGTCGCTGTCGTGGGAGCTTGGCTCCATCAAAGAGTGAAACAAGCAACAAACTCTGGTGGTTTCCTACTTTAGTTCTTAACCATCACCCAGAAGGCCTGCTGAAAAGGCAGAAGCCTGACCTCAGTGGCCATGCGAGATTCCGTTGCACATAGGTCCCAGGAGATTTGGGGGTGGGGGTGGGGGGGGTGGAGATGAGAGGGGTGTTGGTGTTATTTTGTTTTTGTTTCTCCAGAATTAGGTGTGTGTGTGGTGGAGGGGTTCCATTTGTAACCATCACCATCCACGCCATGAGGTGCTTCCCGGCTCCATCATTGTTCTTGAGCGCTGTGAAGGATTCCACCGAGCGCGCCGGCACCACCATTCCTTTCTCCGTTCTTCCACTGAGGGGCATCTGGACTGCTCCTATCTTCTTGAGACTAAGAACTGTGCCGCCAGGAACCTGGTTGTGTGTTTGTCTGTCCATGCGACGGTTTTTTAAGGGACATGCTGGCTCATCTAAGTGGCCCTGGGCCCCAGTTTACCAAGCAGCCCGGCCTTTCAGATCTGCACACATCCTCAGTGAATCAAGCAGCTGCCTTGCATGGAGCCCTGATACGTACAGAGACCAAAAACCAGACCACCGTCATTACAGCAGTGCAACTGGGTGTCTTGGTGCCTGTTTTAACCTTTTCCTCTCCTCATTCTCACTCCTAACTCAAAAATACGGTGCTGAAGCCGAAGCAGAGGATTGCTTTTCCAACCAAGTTGTGTGAGAATCTGCTTTCTTTGGGTCGGTGTAGTACTCAGGTAGCTGTGAGTTGGCATCGACCCAGTGTCCCCAAGAAGAGGCACTCAGACACTCACTTTAAACAGTTGATGCACAGAGCCGTACTGCGAGAAAGGATGAGATTCTTTCTGGCGGGGTGGGGGAGCATGTATTTCAATTCATAATTCACTGGTGAATGGCAAGGGCGGGGCCCAAGTGTCCCATAAAGTAAATACACTTTGCAGCTTATCGTTTGGGAAGAAGTGCGCGCGCACATGTGTCAGTAGTAACTGTAAAGTACCCAATTCCTGGGAGCATGCAACTGCGTTCCCAGGGCTGCAGCAGGGTCTTGAGTCAGTGACTCCCGATGCACCACATCGATTTCACAATCGTTTTTTTCTTTTCCCTTTAAAAAGTCTCCCGTGAAAAGTGGCGAACTCCCTTGCACAACACATACTTCATGAGGAATTAAAATGGGCGTATCTAACGTGCCGAAACAATGCCCACCAGGGAGAGAACAGATGAACAGGTAGCCCTGGACGCTGGAGCTGGCTTTGATGCGCCCCCACCCCTCCCGGGAAAGTCAGCGCAAACCAAGGCTGGGGAGACATCCTGGTTTGGAAGGGCAACCCAGGCGGTCCTGAAATAATAGGCCCTGTGAGGCGACAAGCCTGCCACAAGGCCCCAGGGATGATGTGGGGTTTGGGGGCCTTCCCGGCTTTCATGAGTAAGAACCATAACAAACGTTTGCTAATAACCCCAGCTCCTCCCTTTCTGTCGGTATTCTGTCATTAATTCTTAAAAAGACCTATGCAAATAAAGCTTACCTGAACAGCTGGTCTGGGAGGAGACGGAAGGGAGGCAGCCTGACTCCTGGGCTGGCCGTGTGTACTTGGGCTGCCACTTCACACCTCCAGCCTTGATTCACCTCACAGAGGACATGTTGGGCTGCTAACAGCAAGGTCAGCGGTTTGAAACCACCAGCTGTTCTGAGGAAGAAAGATGGGGCTTTACTGGCTCGGAAACTCACAGGGGCTGTTCTACCCTGTCCCTATGTAGGGTCGCTATGACTCGATGGCAGTGAGTTTGGTTTGTTTTTTTGGTTCTGTTTAGGAAATAGAGGCGCTTGCTGTCCCTGGCAGGGATGTGTTTGGGGATCGGCAGATGACAACAGGCTGCACAGGAATAACATGTCTCCTGGAACTGATAAGGCCAGAGTGCAAATAATCATGACACCAGCTTTATAAGCAAACAGTATTAGAATTAGTCGCCCACATTGAAAGTTCTCATCCTGATTGCGGTGTTCCAATGACCAACATACACTTTACATATCACTTCCTCCATGCTTACTCTCCTGACGATGGAACCCAAATGAGCAGGGGACAAGAATTGTGTCTGTGAGTTACACTTTGGGACCCTTTCCCTCAGCATTGCTGCAGCTTTCCTGGAAGCAGAGAGCAGCCGTTGCTTTCTCTAAGCACAACGAAAGTGACCTTCGGTTCAGCAGAAAATAACTCGTGGTGTTAAAGCACAAAGGGAGCAAAGAAGATTTGCAAAACAAATAATAACGAGGCACTAAAAACAGATAGTGTTTGGATTTGGTTTTTTACATGAAGATTTTCACCAAGTGGTGTGGTCTGTTTTAGGATTTCAATGAACCATTCGTTCACCCACATTTTTCTGTCATTGATGCTACACTTTTTACATCTTCAAATTAAAAACAATTCCCCCACCCCAGCCCACCTGCAAGCCTTACACGCTGTGGAACCCAGGAACCCAGCCTCTTTATCTGAAGAACTGAGAGATTACCACTCAGGAGGGTCTTATTAGAGCCAGATTTGGGGATGACCTCAGAGTGGATTTTTTTTAAGGCGCTCAAGTTCCTGCAGGGTGCAAACAGTTAAGCACTCAACTAATGGAAAGGTTGGTGCCTTGACCCCTGCCTAGGGCATCTCAGGCAGAACTGGGGACCTGCTTCTGCAAGGTCACAGCCTGAAAGGCCTGTGAAGCAGATCTACTCTGCATACACGAGGTGACCGCGAGTCAGAATCGACTGGATTGGCAGCAGCTGTGTTCTCTTCCCTCTCATAAACAATGCGGAGTCCTGACCTCGGAGTCTCTGTCGAGTCTCAATAATTTAAGAATGAAGTAAGTGGTTTTTAAAATGTGAAAGGGCAAATATTACCCTGTGTATATAGTCTGTGCTCATAAAACATGTCTTTGTAGTTCATCCATGTTCCTCTCTCCTGTAAGAAGATCCGCTCATAGCTGATGTTAATGAAGGTGTGGGGCTCTCTTCTATGAAGACACCCTATTAGACAGATATTGCCTGCCTTTGAAGAACTTGCCCTCCGCCTGGGAACCTGGGACACAGACACAATAAAATATAGTTAAAGATGAAGGTCAATAAATAATTAAAGTCAAACTGAGTGGGCAGAACATTGACGCTATAGGAGCGGAGAGAAGAGAGAGTTTGCCACTCACTGGGGTGATCTAGGAGGGAGTGTTGGTTTAAAGGGCTTCAGCTGTGTATGGCTCTGAATTTCCTGTCTACTCTTTTGCTGTGCAACACTCTTCAGTGCACACGGACCTCAGTTTTGAGCTACAGCGCCAGTATGGTGCTTGCCAAAGCTCCATGATGCAGGCTGAAATCCTGACTGCCCAGAAAAAGAGTTCAGGGAGGAAGCAAGAGATTTCACTGGTGGTTTTATGGACAGAACAACATTTGTAGCACACACCACCTAACAAACAAGGAAATTTAAAGAGCCCTGGTGGTGGAGCAGTTATGCACGTTGGGCTGCTAACCGCAAGGTCAGCAGTTTGAAACCACCAGCTGATCTTCTGGGGAAAGATGAGGCTTTCTATTTTCATAGAGATGGACAGTCTCTGAAACCCACAGGGGCAGTTCTACTCTGTCCTATAAGATCATTATGAGTCGGAATCAACTCTATGGCGCTGAGTATTTGATACTTATTGGCTTCTATTAGCTTCCAGGTTTGAGCAGTCCCCTTTTCTATGCAGATTCTAAATCTCCCCTAATCCTATTTCTTATGCACATCTACTTGGCCTATACCAGTTCTCCCAGTGGACTTCCTAAAGCATTTGCCATTTTGCCTGCCCCTATAAAAAATAAGATTTCTCTGTCATTTTATTTGTGAGTTTCATTATTACCATCCTGCCACATTTCCAAAAGAATTGGAGGCAGCACAAATGGGTAGGACAATGCCAAACAACATTGGTCCTTCCTGTTGCTCAGGACTCAACTTCAACGTCTCTTTTTCAGACTTCCCCAGCAGCCTGTTAGCCTAATCAGAGTAGGCCCACGATGGAGTCACTTAGGCTAAGCCCTTCACGAGCAAACCAAAGCCTATTAAATTTCTATTTCCTGTAAATAAATCCAGATCTTCCCCAGAGCTGAAACGAAAGTCCGTCAATAGGCTCCACCAGAAAGAGAAATCTAAGCGAACCAACCTGGATCAAAAATTTACCGTGATCCCAAATAAGGAAAGAAAATGCCTGCCAAATTAATCCAGGATATGTCCAGTATAGTTTACTTATTCCTATGTTTCTGTAACTACCGACCTAGTCTTGCTCATGATTGCATCTTAGCACAGGGCTTGATCCATAAGAAGCGATGAGTAAGCATCTGTTGGGTTGTCATACTGTGGTGATGTGTGTTGCGGAGGAGTCCGCCACGATGGACAAGTTGCAGGAGGGTTTTCAGAGGAAGTCGAACAGGCAGACCACCTCTGAAAAGTCGGTCCCTGAAAACCTTCATAGTAGTAAAACGTAGTCTAATCCAGTCCCAGGACACGAGCCACTCCGGCTAGAAGACACTCAAAACACGACTGGGAAAGAGCTCCTTCCTCAAAGAAGAGCTGACCTCACGGACAAGGTCAGAGGAAAGCCTTTGTCCTTGTTGTTAGGTATGGTCAAGTCGGTTCTGAGCCATGGCGACCCTCTGTACGACAGAATAGACACTGCCCGGTCCTGCCCCAGCCTCCCAATTGTTGCTCTGTTTAGGCCCCTTGTTGCAGCCCCTGCGTCAGTCAACCTGGCTGAGCATCTTCTTTTTCACTGACCCCCTACTTCACCAAGCATGATGTCCTTTTCTCGGCACTGTCCTCTCCTGATGATATGTCCAAAGTATGTGAGACCAAGGCTCGCCAATCTTGCTTCTAAAGAGCATTCTGGTTATAATTCTTCCAAGACAAATTTGCTTGTTCTTTTGGCAGTCCATGGTATGTCTAATATTCTTTGCTGCTACCATAATTCAAATGCATTAATTCTTCTTCAGTCTTCCTTATTCAAGGTCCAACATGTATAGAAGGTGATTGAAAATACCGTGGCTTGGGTCAGGCACACCTTGTCAACACTGGAAAGAGACCTTACGCAGCAGATTCACCCAATGCAATACATCATTTGATCTATTGGCTGCTGCGTCCATGAGCATTGATTATAGATCCAAGCAAGATGAAATCCTTGACAACTTCAATCTTTTCTCTGTTTATCACTATGTTACCTGTTGGTCCAGTTGTGAGAGAATGACCAGATGAGGGTAAGGCAGAAGCTGTAATGTCTCTAGTGGCCCAACCTCAGAACTCATACATCATCATTTCTGCTATTTCCTATTGATCAGATCACAAAAAGATAACTGCCTTCAGGGCAATTCTGACTCATGGCGACCCTATAGGACAGAGTAGAATGCCTTTGTGGGTTTCTGAGGCTATCCATCTTTATGGGATCCAAAAGCTTCATTTTTCTCCCAAAGAGCGGCTGATGGGTTCGAATGGCAGATCTTGCAGTTGGCAGCCCCACTCATAACCCACAACACCACCAGGGCTCCTTATTGATTACACCGGCCAGCCAGGTAGATAGCCGAGCATCTTTCTCTTCAATATGGGAAGGAAATACACTTGAGTGTGAATACCAGGAGGCAGGATCATTGGGGGCATCTTATCCCAATGATCTAACCATCCAATCCAGCTGGTTACCACAGATGACTCATTCTGAATATATTTCTTGCAAATCCTTAGAATATTTAGGTAGTTTTAGAGTTTCCCAAGAGCCCTGGTGACATAGTGGGGGTTACTTCTTGGGCTGTTGATCATTATGTCACTACTTTGAAAACCATCAGCTGGGAAAGATGGAGCTCACTAGTCCCACAATTATGGGCAGTTCTATTGTGTCACAGGATCCCGACCAGTTGGAATCAGCTCAAAGGCTGTGAGTTTGAGCTGAGAGTTCCCAGAAGGTAAGTTCTGTTGGATCAAAGAACTGCTCTTTGTGGCTATTGAATTTCCTTCATCTTTTCTACCACACTGCTGTCGCCTGGGAAGCTCAAGTTCCCCATGAACTGCCTCTCCTTCATGCTTCATCCCTCAGATTCTCAGAGTGAATTACAACAGAGAAAGCACAAAGAACCTAGAAGTTCCTCGTGGGTCTACTATAAAGGATTTCCATTCTAAAAATTACAAAACTATGACAAAGTCTTCTTATAATGGCGAGCAAAGGATAGAAAATTAGTTCTTACTGGCAATGTCAGAGAAACATAAATACATGTGAATGAAACATTCAGTTGAATTTTTCAGATGGCAAAGCAATATAAATACTTTTGAGCACATCACTAAGGTGAATTGTCCTTACTCATCCTTACTGCCTGAAATTTTGTTTAAAAAAAGATGTTTGTTCCAGCAAGTGTGTGGTTTTGCTTTAATGGAATTGGTCGTGAGAAAGACAGATGACAAAATCCACTGGTAGTATTAATCAGAGTTCACAGACTCAAGTGCTTATACAGGCAAGCAAGCTAAGGGATAAATGATGTTTAGTTGCCTAGTACTGTCAGAACACACACATATCACAAGGGGCTTACAGGACAGACATTTATTTTTTCACAGTTTTGGAAGCAGAACATGCAGATTGGGATCTCAGACTTGTTAATTCCTTCCCTGGTTTTGTGACTTGTTAACAAATTTCCTCCACCTCCACCCCATTACTCCTGTAGGAATGTTTCTGTGTCTAACCTGTCCTTTCTACAACTCAGAAGTGATTAGATTGATTTATTTTTATTTATTATTTTTAAGATCATTTTATTGGGGGCTCTGACAGCTCTTATAACAATCCATCCATCAATTGTATCAAGCACATTTGTACATATGTTGCCATCATTTTTTTCTAAACATTTACTTTCTATTTGAGCCCTTGGTATCAGCTCCTCTTTTTTCCCTCCCTCACCCCCACCACCCTCATGACCCCTTGATAAATTATAAGTTATTATTATTTGCATATATTACACCCACCACTGTCTCCCTTCCCCATGGTTTCTGTTATTCCTCCTCCTAGGAGGGGATGTGGTTATATGTCGATCATTGTAATCAGTTCCCCCTCCCCTCCCCTCTCCTCCTCTTCTCGCCTTCCCTCTACCCTCCTAGTATCAATACTCCCATTTCTGCTCCTGAGGGGGTTATTTGACCTGGATTCTGTGTGTCATGAGCTCTTATCTCTACCAGTGCATGTGCCAGTCTAGCCAGAACTGAAAGACAGGATTGGGGTCATGATCGTGGGGGGTGAGGAAGTGTCAAGGAACCAGAGGAATATTGTGTGTTTCATCAGAGCTATACTGGGCCCTAGTTGACTCATCCCTGCCTTGTGACTCTTTGGGGAGGGGATGTCCTGTTGTCTACAAATGGGTTTGGGGTCTCTGTTCTGGCCTCCCTCATTCTCAACAATATGCTTTTTTGTTTGTTTGTTAGTTTGTTTGTTTTGAGTCTTATGGTGCCTGTTACCTGATCCTGTCATACCTCATGGTCTCACAGCTAGTGTGCTTCCTCCATATGGGCTTGCTGCTTCTCTGCTAGATGGCCGCTTGTTTAATTTCAAGAGTTTAAGACCTAAGACACTATATATTTTTTATAGCCGGGCACCATCCGCTTTCTTCACCACATTTTCTTGTGCACCCATTTTAAATTCAGCGATGGTGCCAGGAGGGTGAGCATCACAGAATGCCAGATTGTTAGAACAAAGTGTTCTTGCGTTGAGGGAGGACTTGAGCAGAGGCCCAAAGGCCATCAACTACCTCAATGTAATGCCATATAAATATATGTGCATAGGCCAATACCTGAATTTTTATGAATTAATATATTTACATATGTACACACCCATGTTTATTCCTCTATCCAGATCTTTCCTGTTTCCTTTTACTTTCCTCCTGTTGCATCATCATGTTCACCCTACTTCTGCCTCTCAGTAATTCCTCTCAGTCAGATTGCTGTTGCTCCAATACCCCAGGATCTCCACATCCTCCTTGCTGTTGATTTTAATTCCCTAGTTGTTCCCCTGTCTATTGCATTGTTTACTCACCATTCCCTTTCCCCGTCTCCTTCTCCCCCACATCCCTCTGGAACTATTGGTCCCACTGCTTTCTCCTCGGGCTTGCTTCCCATGTCTATCTTATAGGTAGGCAAACCGACAATAACGGAGACAAAACAAAAAGAAAACACAAGACTGATTTAAAAAGGGGGAAATAAATAAATAAATAGGGAAGAAGGGGAGGGAAAGCACAAAAAAGCATACAAGGTTCCAGGTCTTTCCACTGACCTTTATGACTATCTCCCCACCAGCCCTGGGGGCTTCTGCGAACTGCCCCTTCTATCATGAGGTCTAGTTTTGGGACTCCTCAGGGGGCTTATGGCTTGGCCTTGCTCCTGTTGCTGATCTGCTCTGCTCCCATCTTGGTTCGCCACACTGTGGGAGTTCAGACCGGACTCACTCCCCGCTGTGTGTCCCAGTATTGTCCTTTGTTGCAGTATGCTCCAGTAAGGGGACATCATGTTTCGAGCTGTTGTTGGCCCTACAGTCCTCTCTGTGCCTTAGCAGTCTGTGCACAGAGCTGCTAAGGCACAGAGAAGACTGTAGTGATTAGAGTCAGAACTCTATTGGATATGAGGTCATTAACCTAACAAAGATGACCCTATTTCCAGGCAGGAGCATGTCCACAAGTACAAGGGGAAGTTTAAAAGTATGGCTACAAAATGTTTAGAAGCCTTTGGTAAACGAAAATATCAAAAATGAGAAGCTATTGTTTCTCAGCCTCTCCAAGTCTACCCACCTCTGACGGCAGTGTTTCCATCTCTCTAACCCTCCCCTGAAGAAGTCTTTGTTCTTAAATTTATACTGTGTCCAAAGAGTACTTTCGGGCATCCTTGTACTCTAATTGTGTTCCCTTGAAATGTTCTTTGATTTGGGGGAACAGAGAAGTCTGTGGGGACAAGATCAGGACTGTAGGGTGATGGGGTCCTTATGGTTCCGCCACCAAATCCCCTTGGCACAGCCCCATCTGCCCCAGATGGGCGAGCAGGTTCATTGTTGTGAGGGGGAAAAATTTCTCAGCACGACTTTCCTGGCCTTTTCCTCATCAGTGCAGTTGATCACTTGTTAAAACTTCGTACTAAGCCCTGTGATCATCCTGCATCCTTTGAGAAAATCCATCAAGATTATGCCATTGGATCCAAAATGACAGTTGCCATTGCCTTCTGAACTGATCTCTCTGTCTGGAATTTCACTGGCCCAGCAGATCCCCTCAGAAGCCATCGTTTCGACTGGCCTTCTTTTGAAAGCGTTCAAGCCCTGGTAGTATAGTGAGTTACTCCGTGAGTTGCTAAATGCAAGGCCAACAATCAAAACCATCAGCCACTTCACAGGAGGAACATGCGTTTATCGACTCCAATAAGGATGCCCACTCTCAGAAACCCACAAGGGCAGTTCTACCCTGTCCTGGAGGGTCACTGTGAGTGGGAACCAACTCAATGGCAATGAGTTTGATTTAATGAGACTGAGACAAGTGTCTTACTGAGAGAACTTGTCTGCAGTCATCAACAGAGACTTATTTAAATATGCCTTATTTGGAACAAACCTGTGCGTGGATGAACAAGAAATATAGGAGCAATGCTTTTTTTTAATTAAAAGATCATTTTATTGGGGAGTAGCATTACTTTTTGACTTACCATCCTCTAGAGGTTAGGATTCCAGCATGTTTCGAAGGGTGGGGGGACCACAATGTCACCCATTACTAATGAGTAAAACGATGCAGGTGGACAACTGCCCCAGAGCTCGCCATTGCTACCATACAGGAATATCAGTCCTTTCCTGTCAAAGCATCAGAATTGCTCTCAAACGAGAAGCCAGCATCTACCAAATGCTTCCACTCAGTCAAAATAATTGTATTTTAACTAAGCAAATCAATATGGCCCTGGGTCTGGCCTGCAAGCTGCCATTTTCCAACCTCTGGCACCAACCTCCGTGGAAGAGCAGATTGAACAGCCACGTGTTGTTTGGGTTGGCTGCTGGCTGCTGCATGGGGCAGGGGAGGCCTTTTAAGAGAGTTACTCCCCTCTTGGTTTTTGGATGCTTTTTAAATATGAGGGGTTTCCAAAAGTTTACGGGGAAAATTCCATAATTCCATTTTTCTATAACCTTTTGAAGCTCTGTTGTATCCTCTCATTCTCTGTTCCACAAACATATTCTGATGGGTTGTGCAGAAGGCAAACGAGAGAGAGATATGATGAGGTAACTAAGTCTCGTTGCTCACAGAGCAAGGCAGCCGAAAGAAACTAAACAATCAAAAGCATCCTAGGCCACCATTGGACATCCTTGAAGGCACATCACCTCCCCAAGGGGAATTTCCTCAGGAGAACCAGACAATGGGAATGGGAAAACCAGCCGGAGAACCAGACTATGGAAAACCAGCCTTGGACTTCCTTCTGTCCCATTCTTTAAATAACCTGGGGCTTCTTGTTTCAGTGGGCACCTTCTGGGGGACTCACCTTCCCTCCACCTAGAGACTGTGCAGAGGAAAAGAGCATTAGGACTGACAGGTGGGGGGTTCAAATCTTGGCCATTGTGACCTCTATGGATATGTTTTCACCGATCTGAAGCTCACAATTCTTTCGATAATGTAAGGAGGCCAGCATCTTCCTTACAAGATTATTATAAGGAGTCAGCAAGAGATGGTGCATGAGGCACTTCGTGTGATGAGGAGCCCTGGTGCCACAGTCTTTTAAAAAAAATCATTTTATTGGGGGCTCGTACAACTCTTATCACAATCCATACCTATATCCATCGTGTCAAGCACATTTGTATATTTGTTGCCATCATCATTCTCAAAACATTTGCTTTCTACTTGAGCCCTTGGTATCAGCTCC
>NW_022106471.1:7661711-7673842 GCF_000313985.2 Echinops telfairi | reverse complement strand
CTTAATACTAAACCTATAAATATATGCACATAGATCTATTTCCCCATCCTCATATATAAATATATCTACATATGTACATGCCTTTATTTGGACCTCTATAAATGCCCTTTTCCTCCTAACTCTTTCTTCTATTTCCTTTCACTTTCCTCTGGTCCCACTATCATGCTCAGCTTTCATTTGGGTTTCGGTTACATTACCCTTAATCATGCTCTCAGGCCTCCTACATCCTCCTCACCACAGGTTTGGATCACTTGTTCCCTCCTCCCTGGATTTGTTAACACCACTTCCTTTCCCCTCACCTCCCCGTCTCCCATGTCAGTCCCGTTGTTTTCTCCTCCAGATTGTTCATCCAGCCTATCTTATTTAGACAGACCTGCGGAGAAAATCACATGCACAAAAACAAGACAGAACAAAACAAAGCAGCAAAAGAAAACAAACCCAACGACAAAAAAAAACTACCAAAAAAGGGAAAGCTTGTAGACAGTTCAAGGACTGTTTGTTGGCCTTTAGGTGTGTTTTCTGGTCGATTCTGATGGGGCGCCAAGCCCTGGCCCCAAAGTCTATTTTTGGTATTTCCTGGGGACTGCATTGCTCCATTCCCCTTGCTGTTCTGTTCCACGTTTTGCCTTGGTGTGGTGGGGTCAGATTGGGCGCAATTCCCACATCGTATCTCCAGTGTTGTCCCCTGTAGAGCTATGGGTCAGT
Organism: Echinops telfairi; assembly: GCF_000313985.2. Classification (NCBI taxonomy): domain Eukaryota; kingdom Metazoa; phylum Chordata; class Mammalia; order Afrosoricida; family Tenrecidae; genus Echinops; species Echinops telfairi. The sequence continues at coordinate 7,673,137 of NW_022106471.1, read as the reverse complement.
GACAGATGTCATGTCTCATAGTGGGGCCGGCCATATGGTCTTCCCTGTGGATTGGCTGTTCTGTGCGGGAATATCATCCTCAAGGCTTGGTGGGCCAGGATGTGCTCCACTCTCTCTTCCTCCCCCTTCATTTGCTCCCATGTACTCTGATCAGACATGTCCCTCTCCTTGAGCTGCAGCTTCAGTGCTGTCCTCTGAAGTAAATTCTTCGGCGGGGAGGGGCAGGTGTCCACATAGTTGGGATTGGGGCCGGGTGCCACAGTCATTATTAAAGCACTTGACTACTAACTAAAAGGGCATCCATGCAAACCTACCAGCCAGGTTGAAGATGTGGAGGCTTCTCTCTCAAGATTGCAGCCTTGGAAATTCTATGGGGCAGCTCTACTCCGTGACATAGGGTGGCCATGAGTTGGAATTGACTCAAGGGAATGGGTCTGGCTTGGTCTGAACTGGTTTGTTTGGGTTGGGTTGGACTATATGAGCTTTTGGGTGGTGCAAATACTTAACATATTCGGCTGCTAACTGAAAATTTGGCAGGTCAAGCGGACCCACTTTGAGAGAAAGGCCTGATCATCTACATCCAAAATCAGCCATTGAAGGCCAAATGGAGCACAGTTCAACTCTCACCCACATGGGGTCACACTTGAGGGTCACCATGGGGAATCAACTGGACAGTAACTGGTCTAGTGATGGGTTTTGTTGGGGAGACATTGGAGTGATGACCCCCTAGGTGGATAGTTTATATTCAGCCCTGCAACTTAGCACTTTGGAGTTCATACTGCACCATGGGGTTCATACTGCAGATGGAACAACAAGCCCAGAGAGGTGAAGTAATTTGTCAATGGTGTGACTTTGCTACCAGGGTGGGGGGTTGAGTTAGCGATGAATGACCTGAGACAGTAGCAGCCTGTCTGATGATCTCCCTGAGGCCTTTCTGTGATAAACGAAGACTTGACATTGTCCTGGTTGACTCTCTAGGAAAGCTTGTGGCCTAACACCCCCCCCCCCACCGCACTTCCCAAGCAATGGTTAGAAGGGATTAATTAGTGACTGGTAAAACAGCAGTGACAGAGCATCCTTATTCCAATAAGCCACCGGCGTGGACCCAGCAGCTACAACCAGATGGAAAACAACCACTTAGGCCTTAATGAGCTCGCTCAGCTGTAATTCTGGCGAGTCCTGAGAGCCTTACTAATTTACTAATTACCCCACTTTTTTTTGTTCTTCTTGTATCGGTATTTGCTCGACTTTGTTTTTGTTTGTTTGTTCAGCCTTTTCTCACTGGGTAGGAAAGTCTCTGGGCTCTTGCTTTGATTAGCTTGTCTGCATCAATGATACAGTCACATCCAGTTGTAGGGGTAAATTTTAAGTCATTTGCAAAAGCAAGCTTATGAAATTGCTTGTACTTGCCTGGTTTCGAGCTCTCCTCAGTTCACCTGCATGACTCCTGCTATAACCCAAAGGGCACACTCTGCATCTTAGAATGCATTTTGAGAACCTATGACCCAGGACTCTCCAGGAAAAAAGTAGCCAGATCTTTTTCATAAAAAGCAGTCCCCTGATGAGCCAATGAATGAAGGCTCCTGACCCTTGGTCAGTAAGGAGGCGGGGAGCAGTGTCCTGCCACAAGATTTTGTGGAAGTGAAACTGAAAGCCATTCCATGGTCATGGTGTAATTGGTTAAAAGTATACCTTCACCAAAAAGGAAAAGAAAAAATAATCACCATCAAGTCAGTTCTGACTCAAAGTGAGCAAGAGCAGAGTAGAATTCCCCTACAGGGTGTCCAAAGTGGTACATCTTTATAGAAATAGATTGCTACACTCCCTGGCACTGCTAGTGGGTTCAAACTGCTGACCTTTCAATGACCAGCCAAACCCCTAATCACTGTGCCACTGGGGCTGCTTAGGATTGTCTTCAAAACTCAAACTCACTGCCACCAAGTCGATGCCAATCATAGTGACCCTATCTGTTAAAAGAAAACAGAGAGAGGGTTGACACCTGTGGTCTCAAAGATGACATAATTCTCCCCAAACAAGTGCTAAGGGTCGGCTTTACCAGGGCATGTTCACTGCCCACACCTGAGACAGGCCTTTGCTTACATAGATGGCTCCCTTCATAAGTTCTGTCTCTTGAAAAGGCTTCTGCGGGTCCTTCAAGGTAGGCCAAAGCTTCATCACCTCAAGGGAACATAGGAGGGTGGTAATAAGCAGGATGGGAGTCCCAATCTCCAAGTTTCCCTAAGTTTGTTGGGGTCCCCACTTGTATCCTGAAACTGGGCTCTGGGAAGTCTATGTCGGGGAGGAGACATCACATGTATTAGGCTCCCTGATAGGCAGGAGGTCACATCCAGCAGCCAGATTGGCAGGGTCCACTGCAGAGCAGGGGGCCTGGTTGCAACCGCAAGTAGCTGAGTTTGTGGAGAACAGAGAGAGGGGACATTTGCGTCTGCAGTTTCAACCACCTTCTCTTGAGACTGTCAACCAAACGGTGTTTGTTCCCCGGCCTTCTCTTTCTGGACTCCTCCTTCCCACCATGCTCCTAAGGAGAGAAGCTCTTCCCTTGTCCTTTCACACAGAGCACAAGGGACCAATCCTATTTAATGTGAAGTTCCAGATGGTAAAGGATACCAAGGCCACAAAGGCAATGTTGCTCAGGATGCCCCAGCTCTACTGGTGGGTCACTTTCTCCCCAGGACACTCCATCTACCTCCCTGACCTCCTCCCCTGTGGAGAGTCTTACTTCTTGTTCTTAAGTCTGCTTTGACTCGGGATGACCCAACAGGCCTGAGCAGAATTGTCCCATAGGATTTCCAAGGCTGCAGTCTTTATGGAGACAGACGGCTACATCTTTCTCCTGCGTTTGAACCACTGACCTTTGGGTTAGCCGCCGGGCACTTGCTTCAACACGTACCTCCAGGACCCTGGCACTGCTGTCACAAACCATCCTTACTTCTCAGTGACTTCCAACAGCCCAGGTTTATTTTGCACTCATTGCCCCATGTCCACCATGAGTTGATGGAAAGCACTGACCCCCACATCATCTTCACTCAAGCATCCAGGCCGACAGAGCCGCCATTGCTTCAAAAGTCACCAGCCACCTTGGGAGGGTAAAGGAGAGCATGACTTTGAACCCTCTGCTTGGGAGTGGCACAAATGACTTCCGTTTCCTTTCCGTGGCTGAAGCAAGACACAGGACCACATTCTGGTTCACAGGTACAGGCAAGGAAAGAGGAGCGGAATATTTGAGAAGGACAAAATGACCTTCATCGTCGGATCTACCTGGAGATGCAATGGCAGAATGCCCTCCTTTTCCTGGAATGTGTCTCTATGCCTCTTGGAAAGCACTTCCTTCCAGTTTATTACACCGCTGTGCCACCAAGCTCCTCGCTCCCGCTCCCTCATGCCCACTAATCCCCTGGTGCTAGGTGTTGGCTGAGTGTACTGCACCTCTCAGGAGCACTGTCATTTTAACGGAGGGCTTTCAAAGCAGAACTTTCTCTAAGATTCCAATAACTGATCTCTTAACAGGTACATTTTAACCACAGGAATTGAATGCAAACAGCATCCTGCTATGACTACAACCTGGACACCCGTCAAAAGAGTTTAGAACAAATGGGCTTCTTCAGTCTAACTCGACCCTCACCCGCTCAACTCCAGCCTGATGCTCACTCAAGCTCCCCTCTCACATGAATCCCCCGGGGTTTGGACTCCATGTGCACCAAGGGAGAAGTCTTTTTGCCTACCTTACTCTTTCTCCTTTTCTAGAACCTTGTAGGGAATCTGTCTAGTCTGCTAACGAGATCATGGGCTTTGAGGTCAAATCGAACCCCGCCTCTTTGGGAGATCCCTTACTTATTTAAGCCACAATGTCTTTACCTATCAAATGAAACTAAGGTTACAAGAAGATAAAATAACATGTCTCCATCTATAACAAACCCAAACCAAACTCACTTCCAAGGGGTTGAGGCTGACTCCTAATGAGCCTTTAGGACAGGGCAGAACTGCCCCTATGAGTTTCTAAGACTGTTTTTTTTTTAGATTAACTTTTTTTTTCATAGACTAACTCTTTATAGAGTAAAAAGTCTTGTCTTTCTCCCTCAGAATGACTGGTGGTTTCAAGCTGCTGACCTTTCAGATCCCAGTTCAATTTTTTTTTTCTTTCTGTTTTCATGTGTCACAGCTCAGCCTCACGTAAAAGTACAACAGCCTGAACTTAAGGATCACTGTGAAGATGACAAGAGCTACCACATCCATTGAGTAGAGTGCCCAGCACATATTAAACACTTAGTAAATGGTAACTAGTTTGTGGGGGTTTTTTGGTTGTTTTTGTTTTTTTTATGGAGCCTGAGTAGAGCAGTGGTTAAGGGTTTGGTTGCTAACCAGAAGGTTGGTGGTTCAAACCCACCAGCTACTTTTTGGAAGAAAGATATGGAAATCTGCTTCTAAAAGATTTACAGCTTTAGAGACCCTATTGGGCAGGGTCACTGAGCCAGAGTCAACTTGATGGCCATTTATTTGGTTTGGGTATAGTGTTCATTTTATTTTCCCTTATTATGTGAAGGGGCTTCAAAAAGTGAGTGGAAAGGTAGAATTAAAAGATAATGAAAAATTGTTTAATTTTATTTTCTGGGGGCTCTTACAGCTCTTATCACAATCCATACATACATCCACTGTGTCAAACACATCGGTACATATGTTGTCATGTCATCGTCTTTTTCAAAATATTTTCTTTCTACTTGAGCCCTTGGTATCAGTCCTCATTTTTTTCCTCCCTCCCCCATGAACTCTTGATAATTTATAAATTATCCTTATTTTTTCATGTCTTACACTGACCGATGTCTCCTTTCACCCACTTTTCTATTGTCCGTCCCCCTGGGAGGTGGTCGTATGTAGATCATTGTGATCAGTTCCTGTTTTCTCCCCCTACCTTCCCATTACCCTCCTGCTATCACTACTCTCATTATTGGTCCTGAGGGGTTTATCTGTCCTGGATCCCTGTGTTTCCAGCTCTTATCCGTACCCATGTAAATGCTCTTGTCTAGCTGGATTTGTAAGTAGAATTGGGGTCATGATAGTGGGGGGGGGGGGGGGGGAAGCATTAAAGAAATAGAGGGAAGGTGTATGTTTCATCAGTGCTATACTGCAATGCACCCCATTGTACTTTCAATATTCTTCTCCAGCACTACAATTCAAATGCGTTGATTCTTCTATGGTCTTCCTTATTCAATGTCCAACTTTCACATGCATATGATGCAGTGGAGAATACCATGGCTTGTATAAGGCAAACTTTAGTCCTCATAATAACATCTTTGTTCTTCAATACTCTAAAGAGGTCTTGTGCAGCAGATTTACCTTATGCAATACATCTTTCAATCTCTTGACTGCTGCTTCCATGAGCATTGAATGTGGATTCAAGTAAGACAAAATACTTGACAACTTCAACCTTGTCTCCATTTATCACGATATTACCTATTGGTCCAGTTGTGAGGATTTTTGTCTTTCTTACACTGAGTTGTAATCCATACTGAAAGTTACATTCCTTGATCTTCAACAGCAATTTCTTCAATTCCTCTCACTTTCAGCAAGCAAGGTTGTATACCTGCATGCTAAGAGTTGTTAATAAGCCTTCCTCCAATTCTAACGCTGCACTCTTCCTCAGCTTCTCTGATTATTTGCTCAGCATACAGATTGAAGAAGTGTGGGGAGAGGATATAACCCTGACATACAGCTTTCCTGATTTTAAACCATGCAGTAAATATTTCCTTGTTCTGTTTGTACAACTGCCTCTTGATCCATGTACAAGTTCTGAATGAGCACAATAAAATGTTCTGGAATTCCCATTCTTCTCAAGGTTATCCACAGTTTATTATAGTTCACACAGTCGAATGTCTTGGCATCATCAATGAAACACGAGCAAACATCTTTCTGGTATTCTCTGCTTTAAGCCAAGATCCATCTGACATCAACAATGATATCCCTTGATCCATGTTCTCTTCTGAATCCTCCTGAACTTCTGGAAGTTCCCTGTCAATGGACTGCTCCAGCCATTATTGGATGATCTTAAGCAAAATTTTATTTGTGTGTAATATCAATCATATCATTCTATAGTTTGAGCATTCTGTTGGGCCACTGAATTAGTCTGGGTAGACTAGAGAAACAAATTTAGGGAGACTCATATGTGTATAATAAAGATCTTTATATAAAAGAGCAATTATATATTGAGAAAACATCCCAGTCCAGTCCAGATCAAGTCCATAAATCCAATATTAACCCATATGTCCTATACCAGTCTATAAGTTCCTCTTCAGACTCATGCAACACATGCAATAACGCTGAGTGCAGGAAGATCACAGGCCAGTGGGTGAAAAGTCTTGTGGATCCAGTGGCATTAGAAGCACCTTAGCGCTGGCAGGGGTCTCCATGTGGTTCCTCCAGCTCCAAGGCTCTGGCTGCCATCAGCATAGCGCCATGTGGCTTGTCAGCAGGAAGACAAAGTGGAGAGAGTGTCTGCCCTCCAATGAGCTTTTTATCTCCTTCACGCCTCCAAATGAAGTCATCAAGCTGCGAATTGATTGACAGCTAGACTCTCCCCCGTCGCAAGCTGATTATGTAACTACCATAGTCACCTTTTAATATTTTGCCTATAGAATCTTTCAAAATTATAATCTGAAGCTTGACTTTTTTCTTAGAGTTCTTTCAAACATGAAAGAGTGTGTGTCTCCCTTTTGGGTTTCTAACTCTAGTTCATTGTCCATTTCACTATAGTATTTGACTTTGTTATTTCGAGCTGCACTTTGAAGCTTTTGATTCCATTCCTTGACTGTATCCTTTCTTCCGTTTGCTTTAGCTACTCTACAATTAATAGCAACTGGTAGCAAGTTGTCCAATGAAAATCATTTGATCTCCTGGCTGCTGCTCCCATAAGTGTTGATGGTGGATCAAAGCAAGATAGAATCTTTGACCACTTCAATTTTTTCTCCATTTATCATGACGTTGTCTATGATAGTTGGACTAAAAATGTCCATTGCAGCTCACTAACGCCTAGGACATTGATCTTCATGTGTTCCAGTCCACTTTTGATGATGTCAAACTTCCCTACTTGGTACTTCGTACACCCAACATTTTGGTTACTAATGAATGTTTACATCTGTTTCGTCTCCGTTTGAGTCATGCCTTGTCAGCAGATGGAAGTCAGGAAAGCTTGGCTCCATCCGCATCAGTACAGTCCCTCTGCTTTGAGAAAGCTCCTTCAAGGTCGTATTTTGTGTGCATCTTTCAGCACTGTATTAGACAGTGTTCCACTGCTGTTCATGCCGTTTCCAGCGGCTGATCTCTCAGAATGGACAGCCTATTCTTCCTCACCGTCTACTCTCCGTAGGAACGCTCCACCAAAGCCTGTTCCCCGGGAACAGCCATGCTGGTATTTGAAATACTGATAGCACAGCTTCCAATATCACAGCAACACACAAGGGACTGAAGTACAACAAATGACAGACAAAGAGTCCTGTGGATTAAATGTTGACCCCAAAATGATATGTCCACATCCTGATCCCATGTTATTTCAAAAAAGTGTCTTTGTAGATGTAACTAAGTTAAAGATCTTGAGGTGAGGAGATCTTCCTGAATACTCCACGTGGGTCCTATGCCCAATGACAAGAGTACTTATAAGAATGAACTGAGGGAGATTTGACCCAGAAGAGGAGGAGGCAGTAGAAGCAGAGATTGGAGTCATGTGGCCACAAATGGAACCAACAGAGGTGAAAGAACTGATTCTCCCCTAGAGCAGCGGTTCTCAACCTTCCTAAGGCCAAGACTCTTTAATGTGTAGTTCCTCATGTTGTGGTGACCCCCCGCAACCATAAGATTATTTTCGTTGCTACTTCACTGTCATTTTGCTACTGTTATGAATAGGGTGACACCTGTGAAAGGGTCATTCAACCCCAAAGGGGTCGCAACCCACAGGTTGAGAACCGCCCCTCTAGGAGCTCCATAGGGTGTGACCACACGGACACCTGGATTTCAGACTTCAGCCTCCAGAACTATGAGAGGTCTAGCCTTGTTTGTGATCATTTGCTATGACACTCACAGGAAACATATATAGTTTGTTTCCTACCAAGACATGATTGTCTTGAAGAAGGTGGACCCAGAGACTGGGAGATGAGAACATGTATCAAGACAGTGGAAATGCCAGGAAACCTCATTCTCGATTTTTATTTGGTTTTCATTTAATGAATCATTTGTTTTTATTCCCATTTTCTAAACTTCTAATTCCTAGTTGTGGGGCACAGAGCAATTCACAACAGCCTTGAGGGTGCTCATTGTCATGATTCAATTGTTCTCAAGGTGAATGTGCCTTACGGTGGGGGCTTTGCCATCAGGCTCAATGCATCTTGGTTCTCCATTCTTTAGTGGCCCTCAGGTCATTGACGGTAGTCTGGACATCCCAGGTTTTGTTTGGCCCAAGAAGGTCTCAGGCCCACCCAGGCAGTAGGGGGTGACTCACCTGCTCTCCCTTCCCAAGCCCGCTGCCACGGAGTTGATTCTGACTCACAGGGACCCTGTATAGGGTTTCTAAGACTAGGCGAATCATGACAGGAGTAAACAGCCTCATCTTCCTCCAAAGGAGTTGCTGGTGGGTTTGAACGATTGACCTTGAGTCAACAGTCCAATACTTTCTTGAGAGTGCCACCAGGGCGACTTACCTTCCCAGGTACTGAGGAATGTCTCACACACCTGCTCTCTTATCAAGTGCTGAGAAATATTTCCAAAGAGGCAAGTGGAACCTGGGGCACCCTCGGGCTCACACTGCACTTCACTTGCTCAAGGTCAGGCTCCTTCAGCCATTGAGTCTATGACCTTTAACCTGCTTTGGGGGCAGGAGTGGGGGGGATGAATATTATAAAATGAAATCTCTTTGCTGGTCAAATGGTGCGTGCATAGGGAAACTTCCTTTGTTCCCTCCTCATCTGAACCACCCAGAGCAGCTCATGATCCGAGAGGTCCTTCCAAGTCAAAACCCTCCTGAGAGGCAAGAGTCAGCCTGCCACCCACATGACCGGTGTCTCGCCTGAACCAAAAGAGTCAGACAGGCTTTCTAGAAGTATTTGATGTCAAGAAGAGGTCTTTGGGGTTTTTTAATGACCCCTTTGAAATGCCTATAGGGTGTGCATTGGTGCAACCTTGCTGGCAGGGCCTTTGGAAAAAAGCATCAGAAGCAACAAAAAATCCAGGTGCATTCTGAGCCAGGAATCCCATTTCTAGCAACTCTTCCTGAAGAAAATGTCTAAGATATGCCCAAAGATTGAGATGCCGGGGGATTCGTTACAGTCTGGTTTAGAGTCAGAAAGCCCTGGAAACAGCCTAAAGAGAGAGAGAAGCGTCAATGACTCAGGGTGTGGGCAAAACAAGGCATCCTAGGTCCCCACAAGTGGTCGTCCCCAAATATTGTAAGTGACCGAGACAGAGGGAAGGATAGGTATGTGCCCTAAAACCCTATTTTTCTTCAAATCTATTGAGGACACATTTCACAGGAGAGTAGTAGGATTGTGCACGGATTTCATTATCTCGACTGCTTAATTTTTCATCAGTAAACAAATTCATTTCGTCTTTCAACAAACACACATTGAGTACCTATACATAGCCCTGTGTCTAGCCTTCCCGCCACAACATCTCCTCGTGCTACTTGAACGCTTTTTAAAAACTATTTTCCAAATCATACTGTTAAAGTATTTTTTTCTGTCCAGAGTCCGGGAGGCAAGTTCGGTAAGAGGTGTTCCAAAACATTCAGTCCCCAGCCGCCTGAGGCATGCTCCAAGCCCATGGGAGAGGCCTGGCATTTTCTCCTGTGCCACACTCCTGCCTGCAAGCTAAGCAAATGCTTTGGAAGGACAGTAGGGACTGGCTGATCTGCTGGAGGCCACGCTACCCTGGTGTTCATGTCCAAGGACAGTCACTGACTACTGCTGGCAATGGAAGGCTACCTGAGTGGATGCCGTGATCCTTATTGAAACAACAGGATGAAGAGTCAACGCTGGCCACTGCATGAGTCCTGCTCTGGAATCTAGGTGGCTTTCAACAGTGCCTCAAGTTCCCCTTCTCAGACTTGCCTTGTAGAAACGGAGAGCCATAGCTTCCTGTGCTTCCCCCTCACCGCAACCCTCTGGGGTGCCCTAGAACTGCCATCTCTATGGCAGTAGGTCTTTCTCCGACAGATGTGTTTCTCCATGAGGCCTCTTTCTCTCAAACCATCAACCTTTTAGTTAACAGCCTATTTGTCTCTACTTAGATAAAACAGGGAACACATGTCTGGGTCAACTACCTGCATGAGCAGAGAGCCCAACTCACACTGGCCGTCTAAAGAGCCTACCTCACCTTAGTAGCGTTGGTTCACATGCTCTTGGCCATGAGGAGCTGGTTGATGAAGAGTGGGCACCAGGCTGCTGTAGGGCCAGGAAGCCTTTCCTTCCTGGGGTTTTAGAGCAGGCACTAGGAGACCGACTGGCCTTTCCTGTGGTTGGGTTCCATTCTTATCTCCAAGGCTGGGACGTTTACTTTATCATACACTGTTCCAATTTTACAGATGCGAAATGGCCTCTGTTTTCTTCTAACAGATACTCATGACTACTCTTCCTCACACAGCTTCCGTGAGGACCAAAGAGACTCATTTTATATGAAACTATTGGAAATTCCTTTAAAAAGACAGTCCCCTGACTTTATAGTTAGGGTAGGATCTCAGGGTCTCCCTAGTTTTTTATTTTAAAAGATCAAGCCATCCTGCTGGTTTGAATGCCACCTTCACTGGGGTCCAGTCCTGAATACCTTGGATTTTGAATTGGCGACAATATGTAATGCTGGCTGCTATAACAACTGCCCTAACGCCCAATGGCTTGACAAAATCAATATCTAGCCTAAGTCAGTGTCCAGTGGTTGGCAGGACAGCTCTGCTCAACTCTGCTCCGTGGGAATCCAGTCTTCTACCAAGTGGCTTTACCATCTCCAAATCCTCCACCTCACAAGCCGATAACAAGAAGAACAAGTGAAAACAGAGTGTCTCCTGGAGAGTGTTGACAGGGCCAGGTCTGAGAGTGCTGCACCTCATTTGTACTCATCCTCCACGGTCCGAAGCTCAGTCATGGGGCTGTGCCTACCTGACACAGAAGCCTGGCAGCTATATCTACCTATGTGTCCTCCAGGATAAGCAAATGTGGCTTAGTGACACCTCCAGCAGCCATGGACTACTGACTAATTAGGACTTTCTTATTTATAGTCATCATTTTATTGGGGGGCTCTTACAAATCTTATAACACTCCATCAATCAATTGTATTGAGCACACTTGCACATATTTTGCCATCAACCTTCCCAAAACACTTTCTTTCAACTTGAGCTCTTGGTATCAGCTCCTCTCTATTCTCCTACCCCCCCCCCC
>NW_022106471.1:7647823-7661531 GCF_000313985.2 Echinops telfairi | reverse complement strand
CCCCCACCATCCCCCTTCTCTCATGATATCGCTACTGTTCCTGAGGGTTTTATCTGTCCTGAATTCCATGGGTTGAGAGCTCTATCTGTACCAATGTGTGTACTCCTGTCTAGCCAAATTTGTAAGGTAGAACTGGGTCATGGTGGTGGGGGGAGGAAGCATTCAGGAGCTAGAGGAATGACGTGTGTTTTGTCGGTGCTGTACTGCACCCTGGTTGAATTGTCAGCTGCTTTCTGTCGACTGAGTCATGTTCTCTGTGGTCTTCCCTTCCCTGTGAGTTATCAGGTCTCATGGACGATCCACTGAAGGAGACAGCCTCTAGCCATGAGGTCCACGGTGCGAAAGGAGAACTCACTCACTTGCTTCTCCCTGAGGTTCATTAGCTGTTTCTGCCATTTTTGCAACATTGAATGTAAGTCCTTTTTTTAATTCAACCTCCAAAGGAAATAATTTTGTTTATGTGGAAGTCCTACATCTGTTTTCAGTTAGTGAAAACAAAAACAAACAATAGGAGTGTGATCAATTAAAGGACACCCCCCCCCGCCCCCCGTCCCTGAAAAACCGTGTTGGAGGAAGAGCAGAAATTGAGGAATGTCATATGTGGCATGTCTCACAACTGAATCCTCATTCTTGCCTTCATTCTTTCATCTTAGTGTTATTGCTTTAAAGATGATTTGTTGTAAAATATGTGCTATTTCTATAAATTCAGGGATGATATGGAACTTCCACAAATTCCAACCCTAATGTCAACCAGTCAATCCCAGACCATGAGGACCTCGTGTGTGCAGAGTAGGATTAGAACTGCTCCCTAGAGTCTCGAGGCTGCAACCTTTGGGAACAACGGCTGGCTGGGCCTTTGTTTCAAGGCACCTCTGGGCGGGTTTCAACCTCCAACTATTTGTGTCACTTGGGGACTCGTACATGTAACGCCCAAAACCAAAAGCAAAGTGCCATTGAGTTGATTCCAACTCACAGAGACCCTCTAGGGCAGGGTAGAATAGATCCTGTGGCTTTTAGAGACTGTAACATTTTTTATGGGAGTAGAAAGCCCATCGTTCTCCCATGGAGAGGCTGGTGGTTTTGAACTGCTCACCTTGGGGTTAGCAGCCCAATTTGTAACCACTATGCCATCAGGGCTCCCAGATGCAACCTAGACCCTGTTATTCAATAAATGCATGTTGTTTCATTGTCCTTTACTTTATATAATGTTATTGAGTTTTACTATGATCGAGACTCCCTGAATTCTTTTTCTTTCTTTTTTTGACAAAAATTGTGAGTCTTTGAAAGAACCTACTTCCCTCTCTGAGCCTCTTCTCACCTGAGATTTCTATGATTCATAGCAATACCATCCAACTCCCCGTGGCTTTGACAAGCCCTTCTATGCTATCTCTGAGGACACAGCTTTGGTTTTAAAAAGAACCAGTTCTCCACCCTTCCAGCTCTCAGAAAATGAGTTTGCACCAGCTGGGCTTATTGTCTTTGGTAAGAGCCCACACCCTGCTGTGCAGACAGACCTGAGGGAACCCAGGCTCCTCCTCTGGGGTTCATGCCAAAAGTACTGGTGGGTTACCATGGAGGCTGGCTTCTCAAGCCTCAGGGAGACTCTGGGGTTAGGGTTGGGAGATGTGCAAAGCTCTTCTTCTGAGCCCCACCTGAAAGAGCAAGTCTAGTCTCAGAAGCATTTTAGGCAATCAGTCCAATGGACTAATGGGCCGCACAGGCACAAGGCTCCACAACCCGAAGACAAGAACTAGACAGTGCCCAGCTACCACTACCAACTGCTCTGTAAAGGACCACATGAGAAGGTCCTGGATAGACAGAAAAATCTGGAACAAAATTCAAAATCATTGAAGAGACCAGCCTTACTGGACCAACAGAGCCCAGTAGGAGCCTCGGACGATGAGATGGCCTCTGGTCACCCATCAGGCCTAGAACTGAACTCATCCTGTGTCTCAACTTCCAGCCAAGTAATAGAAGGTTTATAAAGGGAGGTAAGGTACCCACACCTTAGTAAAAATCAATCCTTTAGGACAAAAACACAGCATTGACCCAGAGACAAGGTTCAGAAGGGTCGGGAAAGGAGGAATGGGGACAGGCAACACGGGGAGGAGATGGGGTAAGGGATGGTACATTAAGGGGATAGCAGTGAAGGGGATGAAGCAGAATGCGTACGAATTGTTCGATGGAAAATTGATGCTCTGACCTATAAACCTTCACCTCATATGTACTAAAGTAAGTAAGAAAGAAAAAACATGTTAAGGCTTTTCACGCCCTGCCTGTGGAGCCCTTGACTTTCAGACCCCTTTGCATGGGCCTTTTGGGAACCGGCTCACAGTTGCTCCTGCTGGGATGGGTGAAACCTCCCCCTCCTTCTTCCCTTTAAAGCAGTGGTTCTCAACCTGTGGGTCCCGACCCCTTTGAGGGTTGAACGACCCTTTCACAGGGGTTGCCCAATTCCTAACAGTAGCAAAATGACAGTGATGAAGTAACAATGAAAATAATTTTATGGTTGGGGGGTCACCACCACATGAGGAACTGTATGAAAGGGTCACGGCATCAGGAAGGTTGAGAACCACTGCCCTAAGGAATCTATTCGGATGGAAGTTATTTGCAGACAGGACCCTTCATTCTTAATCACTGATGGTGCCTGGCACATTGCCTGGCACACCTTTCTTAGAAGACCCAAACTCACTGCCATAAAGTTGATTCCAACTCATTGTGACCATATAGGATGGAGTCGAAGGGCCCCATACTATGTCCAAAGCTGCATCTTTATGGAAGTCAACGACTACAGCTTCCTGCCTTGGATCAGCTAGGTCTGAACCCCTGACCTTTCAGTTAACCTCGTGGGCCCATATTTGTGTATCGAGTACCTAATATGGACAAGGAGCCTTGAACTGGCGGAAGAACAAACCAACCTGTCTTGGAAAACATAACTGGAATGCTCCTCAGAAGCAAAGGTGGCAAGACTTCATCTCACAGACTTTGGTCATGTGATCCGAAGGGACCAGTCCCTCAAGAAGGACATCACGCTCGGAAAGGCAGGGTCAGCAAAGAAGAGGAAGGCCCTCAGCATTGACACAGAGGCTGCAATAATGGCTCAAACATAGGGACAATTGTGAGAATGACACAGGCCTGAGCAGTCTCTCCTTCTGCAGCACACAGTGGCACCGGGTCAGAAGCCACTGAGCACCAAGCAGCAAATAGTTGTTGAGTTAGTGGCTTTTAGAAGATTTAAGATTTAAGCATGCCCCTCTGCATGCTTACTGGTATTCCTTTCGAATCATGCTTTTTTCTCTCTCTCTTTCCTCCTTTACCCTAAAATGTTTTCTTTTGGTAAAATTTGCATGTAGATAAATACCTAGATTTTAAGTACATACATTCAGGAGTCTTGACAAAGGCATGTATCTGTGCAACCAATACCCTAGTCCAGACTTAAAACCACATGAGAACTAGATGCCAGTAAAACCGTTTTAAAAAATAAAAAACAAAACATTTCAATTTCTTCCAAAAAGAACAATATCTTTTGCTCATCAATCCCCCTGCCTTTATGTCCTCCTCTCTAGAGTTCTTCTTTCATTTCATCCTGTTCTAAGGGGTCCTGTCCGCCTCCTTGCCTGAAAGCATAAGCTGAGTGAGCTGGCAGGGCAGGTGGGGTGGTGGGGCACGTGACCCATCACAGCCTCTCCAGGACCAGCAACTGAATAAATGTTGAAGATGCACAAGGGGAGATGGAACTAAATTTGAAGACGCCCAAAGGTGCGTGTGATCTTTTTCGGAGGGGCGCATAGATAAAGTAACCCGGCAGGACAGCCAGACAGCAGACAGCACAGACTAGTTTGGATTCAGGGGCAATGGGAACTCAAGACTGGACTGGGAGAACGGAAACTGAGAATGGGGGAGTTATTTCAGAAATGGGAAGGTAGAAGTTCTGTCTTAAAATGTCATCCATCTAATTCATATAGATATATATGCACGCGCACACAAAAATAACACACACATATAACATATCTATAATATGTTATAGATGGAACGGTCCTTGAGATAGTTAAAGTTTATTGTGCCAACCTGGCCGATAAACACATGTGGGATAAATTGAAGGGCGGAGAGATAAATGGTTCAGTGAGCCTGGTCTTTTGAGTTCTTGGGTCTCTTGCTTTCTGATGGTCAGACCAGGATGCAGCTGCCTTAGCCAGTTCCCTGCTTCAGCTGGCAAGACTCACTTCCTCCAAGACATCCCCCAAGAGAAGCCACATAGACCTCCCCCATGCAGCCCTGGGTGCTGGAGCACCAGTGTGGAGATCCTTGCCAGTGCTGAGATGCTTACACGTTCACTGATTCAGCTTTCCTCCTGCAGTTGGCATCATTGTGTGTGTTTTGTGAAATAGAGGAGGACTTTGTGGATTGGTGTCAGGCATAAGGGTTAATGTTGGACTTGTGGGCTTGGGCAGCACTGGGTTGGGATGTTTTCTTGATGAGCACTTACCCTTTATATAAAACTCTCTCTTATACATGAGTTTCTGTGGATTTGCTTCTCTAAAGTACCCAGACTAACATATCCTGGTGGCACAGTGAGCAAGAACCGACTCAATGGCAGTGGGCCTGTGTGTGCACGCGTGCACGTGCGTGTGCTTATACAGACACACATACACATCAGACTGGGTATGTGCTCAATAATGAGGGCTCTAAGAGATCACAATCATGAGGAAAAGAGGACGGCAGTGAAGAGTCCTGGACACAGAGATAGAAGGACAAAGAGTTGGTGGCGGCCTCCGTGAGAAGGCGATTCCTGACTTCCTATGTTGATCCACACTGCCCACGAACCTCTTTGGCGGCCACACAGCAGTGCTTCGCCTCATTCTCTGTACTTAGCACAACTGTGAGGCAGTGGGAGAGGTCAGAGAGGGCGAGGACTGGGATGCTGGACTGTGCACAGCAGCCTTGTCACTGGCAGCAGCCGTCCAGTTGACCCCCAGCTCAGATTTCCCAGATGCGGAGAGAAATGTTGCCTGACCCTGCACCACCCCCATGACGGCTGGCAGGTTGGACCTCTGTGATTGAGAAGGTTCTCACGGGCTGATTTCTGGAAGGGGGTCTCCAGACCCCTCTCCCCAGTCCATCTTAGTTTGAAAGCACCGCTGAAGCCTGCTCAGTGCCATAGCAACAGGCAAGCCTGCACTGCACAGACAGATGGGGGTTGGGGCGGGGGTGGGGGGCTGTGCATTGACTGGGTCTTGAACTCAGCGTCACCTACAGGGAGGGCGAGAATTCTACCCCCGACCACCATGCTCCTAGACTGGAGCCTGGGGCTCAGAGGGAGGGAGGATGCCCTTGGGTGGGAAGCTGATTCCAAGTATTCTTTTTTTTTCTTTTCAGGTCACTCTCTCAACATCATGATTATTAATTATCCATCTCAGCCATCCTTTTTAGAAGGGCCTCCTCCAGGGAAGAAGCAGCTGAGCTTTCAAACAATTCAATCCTGTAAAGCTTCAGACTTCTGCCTGCCCCCGTGGTGACGTTCTAAAAATGCTCCTTTCGGCAGTTTGGGGATGACTCACAGGAACAGAAAAACATGTCAGGGGAATTATTTCTCTCTATCTCTTAAAATTAAGCCTATACATCTTCCAGTCTCTGTCATCACTTCCTCTTGTTCTGCTGATGAGGCCTACGATGAAGGACTCACCTCCACCTGCAGACAGAAGCCTCTCCAAGCCCAGGCGGGGGGGCGGGGGGCGGGGTATGTGTGTGTGTGTCATAGTTCCTGCCCTAGAGACTCAGGGACCATGTTTCTGGGCCCCTAGATTCCTCCGTCCTGGCTGGCCATTCCTCTTTGGCCAACAAGGGCTGTCGCAAGTCCTGTGGGAGCAGATGGCTCGGTGCCCTCCTTGCCACGCTCAACCTCAAGGTTAGCACAGAAGCAATTTGACTTCTTTCCCATGGGACTCGCATAGCTGGCAGCAGGTCTGTTTAGAAACGTACCTGTTGGCACAGGAAGAAAAGAACAGAGTGGCTCAGTCAACCCTGCCAGCCCTCCTGAGGGAAGGCCTGAGGTGAGAGGCAGGCCCCTAGCCCCACCTGCAGGGACCAGTGGCCCGTTGGTGGATGAAACCAAGGAGCCTGCTACAGTGGGGTGAACAGGCTTTGAGCCACACGGGGGAGGGAAGGGGGGTGTTTGTGTCCCCACGCTGTCACTGCCCCCGGAGTGATCTTGAGCAAGTGATGCCAACTCTCCAAGCTTCCTTACTCTCGGTAGCAGTAGAAGAAGACCAGTTGCCGGTAAATCGATCGCGTAACTCGGCCACAGCATGGATGCCGGAGAACTGTTCTCCCGCTGGTTGTCAGTGACTGATGTTTCAGGGGTGGCTCACTCTGATATCCAGCACAGAATCCAAAGGAACACAAAATGCAATCGCTGTTTGGCTTCTGAATATCTGTGGTAGTTACATAATCTGGTGCCAACTTGAGACTATTAAGAGTGAAGGCGTAGAGTTTAGCCTGTCAGTCAGGTCGCTGCTTAATGAGCTCATTTGGAGGCACTAAGGAGATAAAGAGCTCAGCTTACTGGAGGTGGGACACACACACTCCCTGTGAGACATTCCTGTTGACAAGCCACATGGAGCTATGCTAGAACCCTGGAGCTGGAGGAGCCATATGGAAGCCCACGCCAGTACTGAGATGCTTAAACCGCCACTGCATCTACGAAACTTCCCACCCACTGGCCTGTGATCTTCCTGCAGTCAGCATCGTTGCTTGTGTTGCATAGACTGCTATCGGACATTTGGGCTAATGTCGGATTTACAGACTTGACCTGGACTAGGCTGGGATGTTTTCTTAATGTACTTGACCTGGACTGGGCTGGGATGTTTTCTTAATGTACAATTGCTCTTGTATATAAAGCTCTTTCTTATACACATCTGAGTGTCCATGAATTTGGTTCCCTAGTCTATCCAGACTAATACAATTTCTTAAGCTTTCCTTCTCAGACTTTCTCTGCTAGTCCCATCTTCTTCTCTGCCTGCATCACCTCTTTTCCTTCATACTTTGCATTTCTTCCCACCCTCCACAGTGGTTACACATTGGGCTGCTAATCGAAAGGTCAGCAGTTCGAAACCACTACTCAAGTAAAGAGTTACAGTCTCACAAACCCACAGGGGCAGTTCTATCCTACCCTATAGAGTTGGTCCATGCTTCCCTATGAGCAGATGGGAATGGGAAAAGATTTGGAGAAGGAACTTTCTCCCGGGGCAACTCAAACTCCTCCCCACCCCAGACTTTCTGTTAGCATGTCAACAAAACAGTGATTGCATTTTGTGTTCTCATTGATTCTGTGATGAGTATTTGTGAGTTTTCCTATCTTTCCCTTTCTCCCTGCATTCATTCCCTATTGCTCCTTAACAAACGAGGCCAACACTTAGCAATGTAAACTCATGCACACTTAGTAGCTGTGTTAGTCTGGGTTGACTAACAAATCAAATCAGAAACAAATGCAGAGGCACTCATATGTGTCTAAGAGAGCTTTATTTTTTTTAATCATTTTATTGGGGCTTGTACATCTCTTATCACCATCCATACAGTGGTTTAACTTTTTTAAAAATCATTTTATTAGGGGCTTATACAACACTTATCACAATCCATACATACATCAATTGTGTGAAGCACATTTGTACATTCCTTGCCCTCACATTCTCAAAACATTTGCTCTCCACCTAAGTCCCTGGCATCAGCATCTCAGTAAAAGAGTTATATATCAAAGAGTAATTTTATATTAAGAAAACATCCCAGCCCAGTCCAGATCAAGTCCATAATCCTGATATTAGCCCATATATCTGATACAGTCGATAATTTCCTCTTCAGAGTCACACAACACATTCAATGATGCCAAATGCAGGAAGATCACAGGCCAGAGGGTGGAAACTCTTATGGATGCAGCAGCAGTGGAAGCATCTCAGCGTGGGTCTCCATGTGGATCCTCCAGCTCCAGGGTCTGGTTCCATCAGGGGTCTCCATGTGGCTTGTCAGCAGGAAGACAAGCAGAGTGTGTACGAGTATCTGGCCTCCAGCAAACTGTTTATCTCCTTAGCGCCTCCAAATGAGGTCATCAAGCTGCAAGTTGATAGGGAGGCTAGACTCCACCCCTTCACAAGTTGACAGGAGATTACGTAACTGCCACAGTAGCTCACAGTTTCTGTGGGTCAGGGATCTGGGAGTGGCTTCGGGGGTGTCATCCAGCTCAGGGTCTCTCACAGGTTTCAATAAAGGCGATGACCAGAACAGCAGTCATTGCCAGGCTAAGGATGTGCCGCCAAGCTCACTCAGCAGTCACTAGCAAGACTCACTTCCTCCCACGCTGCTGGACCGAGGACCTCGCTAGCTGTTAGAAAGAGACAGCTCAGTTACTTGCGAGATGGGCCTTCCTGTAGGACAGCTTAGAGCACGGAAGCTTGTGTCACCGTAGTGAAGAAGGGAAAGGAAATGAGACGGAGGAAAATGAAAGACTTAGAGACAGATGGCAGGTAGTCCCCAACTGACAATGGCCTCCGTGTTCTGATGGGTTTCCTTATTACCAAAGCCAAGCCAGTGGCTATCATGTTGATTCGGACTCATAGCAACCCTGTAGGACAGAGCAGGACTTTCCCGTAGGATTCCCCAGGACGAGCTCTTTATGGAAGCAGGCTGCCACATCTTTCTCCAGCCGCTGGAGCCACCGCCCTTGGCGTTAGCAGCTGAGCTGCTAACCACTGTGCCACCAGGACTGCTTGGTTGTCATTGGTATGGCCTTTTACGCCTGGTCTTTGACATCTTTTCTTGTGATTGTTGAGAGGAGACCCAGCAGGTCATACAGAGACCTTGGGCACCTGCTTTGAGATGGACTACCATTCTCCCCTTCCGCGGCTCCTCCCTCACTGATGTCAACTCACGGCCCCCTTACGGCTCCGAGTGAAACTTTTGGGTTGCGCTTGTCAATTGGATCCCATATAGGTACTTCTTCAAAGGGAAAATGCTCAAAGCAGGCTTTTGTTTATTTTATATTTTTACGAGTTAATCTAAATGGTTCGGTTTGAAGAAGACTTTAAGGCAATGGTTCTCAACCTCCCTGATACCATGACTTTTTAATACAGTTCCTCATGTTGTGGTGATGCCCCCAACCATAAAATTATTTTCATTGCTACTTCATAGCTGTCATTTTGCTACTGTTATGAATTAGGCAACCCCTGTGAAAGGGTCGTTCCACCCCCAAAGGGGCTGAGACCCACAGGTTGAGAACCGCTGTTTTAAGGGGATATTTTTGGTTGAAGGTTTATAAGTTCCATCTTGATTTGTCTTTGGGGGTTGGCATGAGGAAAACAAGAGACGATCAGGTGTTGCCTCATTGCATATAGCACATAGTACTAATGATAAAATGTAAAAGAATTTTAAGAAAAGAGAGATGGTCCTAAGTACAGTTTGTCATAACATTGCAGATTGGGAACTGCCCATTCTGACTTAGGTGAAATAATCTCACAACTGAGATGCCATCTGCCTGCCATATTCTAGTCATTCGCAGCGAATCACTGGGTCCTGCCCGTATCCGAAGTGAGGAGGTGTGGGTTATATGGAGTCCTGGATACCAGTGATGCCAGAAGTGGTGATCAGTAGTAGGCCATCTTAGAAGACTGGCTACCTCACGGTCCTTCTGGCAAGATCAGCCATCCTTCTTTTGTAAAACCATGTGATTCTAATGGGACTGCTTTTCATAATACCTGCCACCTAAACCCACCCCCACAAAGGGATGACATGAGACTCAGGTTGAGTCAATCATCTTGGTATATCCTGTTAGCTACAGTGATTGGACCAAGAAGCGATCATGTGACCCAAGCTTGACCAACCAGAGTTGTTCCTGGGACTGATCTACACTAAAACAAGGAGACAGACGTTATCTCTTCTATGTGATGTGACAAAGATGGGATGATGGAAGCCTAGGGCTTCGTATGGCCTTATCTTCCTAACCACACAGCAGATTTCCAACTACACCCAAGAAGAACTGAGGGCGGCACACTCTAACGCAGGAACAAGAAAGCTGAGATTAAAGAGAGAGCAAAAATAGACTGGTGACATTTTTCTGAATCGCTGAAGCTAATTCCATCCCTGAAAGCTAATCTATCTCCCTTTTTCACATGAGATCATTTCGATTGGGGTCTGTCGCTTGCAGCTACAAGAAGCTTGATTAATTCAACCTCTATTTTTGCATCTGTTAAGTCAGGTGTTTGAACTAAACGATCTTTCGGATTCTGCTTATATTTCAAGGTCCAAGATTCTAACTTGACCAGTCTCTTCCTTCACTAAGAAGTAATTTTTTTTTCAAAAGGCATGAGCAGGAGGGGTGGCCCGAAGGCAGAGAGATACAAAAGGCAAGAAAGGGTCCCTCCTGTGACTTACAGGAGCCAAGGCCAACTCTTCCTTCTTCATTATCAAGGCAAGATTCCAAGTTTTAACAACTCAGGACTGTAAAAACACCATGAAAAATGATTCACGCCTCTAGTGATCTAGGGAACAGGCCCCCAAAGTTATTTGGCCTACCACCCCCTTTCAGAAAAACTAAACAAAAAATAACTTACTCAGCACCTCCCTGGCAATGAAAAGCCTTTGTATACAGGATAAAGTGTAATCCAGATTACACTTTACAAATCCAGAATTTGTAATCCAGGATAAAGTGTAGGTATCTGCTTTTGCAGCCCACCTGGGTTGTAAGGCTCGGATATATTGGGGATACCAAAAAAAGACCCCAGAATTGCACAGAGCATTTTTCCCTCTAGGAGAGCATTGAACAACTCGCTCTGAGTTAATGCACCCAGTGGCATTGGCTGGGAAGGTTCTCTCTGGTCACAGTGAATTTTTTTGTAAAAGCGGTTTCATTCAAATCTCATTTTTTGTGATGGCCAATTTAAGAAAACAGTGTGTGTCTGTGAAATTTTGTTTTCTGCTCTGGGAAAATGCTCCAGAAACTGCTGTGATGTTGAACACAGCTTATAAGGACAGTGCTCTGGGAAAAACTCAAGTGTACAAGTACTTTCCTCATTTCAAAAAAAAAGTGAAATGGCGATGGGTGACAAACCTCATTCTGGACTTCTGTCAACTTCCTGAACAGACTTCTCACAATGCATTTGGAATTTATTCACCAGGTCAGACTGCTAATCAAGCTTTCTATTTAGAGGTTCTGAAAAGATTGTGTAACAGTGTGCAACAAAAGGGCCTGATTTGTGGCAGACAGGGGACTGGTTTTGCGACCACAACAATGCACCTGCTCACGCAGCCATCTCAATGCACCAGTTTGGGGCAAAAAACGGCATGCCTCTCTTGTCCCAAACAACTTATTCACCTGACCTCACTCTGTGTGACTTCTTTTTGTTTCTGCAAATGCAGAAGGACATGAAAGGATAGTGATTTGATGACCTAGAAGAGGTGAAGAAAAAAACAAGGGAGGTGCTGTCAACCATCCAAACAGATGAGTTTGAAAAATGTCTCCAAGGATGGAATCACAGATTTAACTAATGAATTGAGTGTAATGGAGAGTACTTTGAAGGTGATAAGGTTGTTTTGTAAAAAAAATTTAAATACAGAGCTTTGAAAAAAATTTTCTAGTGTTTTTGAGTAGTACCCCTGTGGCAGTTACATAATCTGTCAACTTGCGAGGGGGTGGAGTCTAGCCTGTCAATCAGGTCTCAGCCAATAAGGTGTCTATGTGGGCATGGCCTTTTCCTGATGATTCTGGGAACTCCTCTCTTCCTCCCTAGAGGCAGGACACACACTTGCTGTGAGACATTCCTGTTGACAAGCCACATGGAGCCATGCTGATGGGACCAAAGCCATGGAACAGGAGGAGCCATGTGGAGACCCACGCCATCGCTGAGATGAGATGCTTCTACTGCCACTGGATCCACAAGACTTCCCACCCACTGGCCTGTGATCTTCTTGCTCAGTGTCATTGCATGTGTGGTGTGAGTCTGAAGAGGAATTTATAGACTGGTATCGGACATATGGGCTAATATCAGACCTTTGGACTTGATCTGGACTGGCCTAGAATGTTTTCTTAATATACAATTACTCTTTATATAAAGCCCTTTCTTATACACATATGAGTGTCTATGAATTTGTTTCTCTATCAACGCAGACTAGCACAACTCCCTTGTATATTTCTTCCCCATACCATTCAATCCATGATAATGTTATGGTCAGAGCTTTGGAGACAGTAACCCTGGATGCAATGATCATAATTTTAAAATATTAACCACAACAGCTAACATGTACTGAGATAAACTAGTCTTGAGTGGCACAAGCAGCTAACCACCGGCCAAGAGGTTAGTGCCTCAGAAGATAGACTTGATGATCAGTTCCAAAGGATCACAGCCTTGAAAACTCTACAGAGCATTTCTACTGACTGGACAGAATTAACCACAACATGTGCCTAGTAATATTTCAAGTCCTAGTCCCTTGGCATGCAGGCTTTGCGATCTTAGGCAAGTGACTTAACCTCCTTAAACCTCATCCATAACATGGGATAAGGATAGTTCTTATCTCACAGGACCGGTGTGAAGATTGAGTGAGTCAGTGTCTGGTAGAGCACTAAACACAGTATCTAGCACATGTTGAGCTTCTTAAAATGCCCATCCTTGTCTCTTATACCCAGCTCGGATATCAACAATTTCACAGTCCTTCCTCAGTTGCCCTCCACCTCCTGTGTGCTCCCACAGAACTTTCCTCAAGCCTTCTTTTCTAGCCCAGACAACTCTTTATGACATTCGCCTGCCCATATATATATATACACACCTGGAAGGAGCCCTGGTAGTATAGCGGGTTATGCATCATGCTGCTAACAGCAAGGTCAGTTAGACCCCACCAGCCATCCAAGTGAGAAGGATGAAACTTGCTGCTCCCGTAAGGATTTACTGTCTCAGAAACCCACAGGGGGCACATCTATCCTGTCCATAGGCTCCCTATAAGTCAGAATTGACTCAATGGCAGTGAATTCAGTTTCTCATATACTCCAGACTACACCATATTTGTCTCTGGGGCCCTAAAACCTGGGTCAATGCCAAATATATGGTAGGATCTCAACAAATCCAAATGGATTGCGCAAACATAATATGTATCTGAATCTCAAAGCATAAGAGCAGACGGCTTGGTCGGTAGTCCATACATGGGCATGCCTTTTGGTTTCACTGCCTCGTTGAGTGTTAAGGATTTTTGTCAGGCGAAACTCTGATGTGTGATTGTAAACCTGCTCCTCAAATGAAACCACAATTGCTCAAGCTAAAAGGAGCAATTTCTCACAAGTGGCAGGCCAGCCCGTCAGCAACTAGCCACGGAGGCCCATGACAGCGGGCGCGGTGCTGCTGGTTTGGACGCTAACCAAAGAGACAGCAAACAGCACGGTTGCCGGGGTGCGTAAACACAAAACCAGATCCCCATCACCTCACCCCCAAGACGATCCAATCTCAGCCGAAGTGACACCCACAAGTGCTTACTTGTCCACTCCTGTCAGTGCAGCGCTGCAGGACAGGCACCCGCAAACTGCATCTGTCAAGGTGCTGCAGTTTTCACGAGAAGCTGGACATTGTGCATGTGCTTCCATGTGGGTGCTCAAAGACAGAGGCATGTTTTCCCCAGGTGAATCTTAAAATGCAGGCCTGTGTTCAAGAAAACATTTCCCGTACTTCTCAGGCCACATTCT
>NW_022106471.1:7644161-7647723 GCF_000313985.2 Echinops telfairi | reverse complement strand
GACAGGGACAGTTCAGTGGAGCCAACTGACCTCAAACATAGACCTTGCGGTGGAATGGCCGGGGGCAGGGGGAGGGGACATTCTGCCATGCCACTTGGGGCTGACCATGCAGCACCTCGATCCGCGTGACATGAAAACTCAGTTTGTCAGCCAACCCAAAGTGCCTCTGGAATCTGCAAGGCGAGGGAGGAGGGAAATGAGAAGCATGCCTGGCTGAGTGGCGTGCATTTTTCGAAGTCAATGTTGGGATAAAAGATTGTAAATATGAATTTTATTTCCCTCTGTTGATCGGAATTTAACTCCAGGAGATGGTGAAGTTTATAGGAGTCACCGTGGGTGGTCTCCTACATGACAGGAATCCAAGAAAGCTCTCTCACCCTCCAATGTCTCTTCTCCATCTGCTTGTGTCTGCTCACATATTCATTTATTCAAACCCTGCCTCTTCCTGGAAGCCACGAGGCCGTATTCTCTATAGGCAACCAGGAGCCATCCTTGTGTTTTTAAGCAGAAGGACTGCGCCATCAAACGTTATTTTTTTAGGTCATCTGGAATCAGTGTTGGCGAGAGAAGGCAGGGGCTGGCAGCAATCCAAACGAGGCCTGTCTCGGGGCCATAGGGCCGGATACAGATTATATACGCTGGCGACGACTGAGACAGAATGATCATGATTTTTTGTCTGGCTGGCTGTGGGCGGTAGAGAAAGAGAGACATAAGGAGGAAGCTTCTTGTTTAGATGTGAATGGTGGCGCTCCACTACTGGAGGAGGCCTGGATTCAGAGAAGGGGCAGTAGAAAACTTGGGGGAGGGGGGGCTGCTTCAGTGAGAAGTGCCATATAATGATGCCAAGATTTCAATGATGTGTCCAGTGACCAGTGTGGGGGACAGAGTGCTGACAACGAGGGTGAGCTGTTGCTTAGATGGTCGCTTGGGTATAGATGCCTAGCCACCCACCTCAAAGATGCTCCTTCCCACATGCACAGCTTGTTCTAATCCTGAGTGTGCCCTACTGGTCACTGGAGGAGCTCGGAGAGACCGTATATATGGCAGGACGGCTCTGGGCTCCTTAGAGGCCCAACCAGAAGGCCTGCCTCCCTTAGGAATCGTGGGTGGCCCTGTGAAGGTCCCTGTCATTAAGACCTTGTACAGTACCACTTTCACACCAAAATAGTTAGGGTTGGCTAGGACAGACGAGCCTCTGCAAGCATTGCCTTGAGTGTTCTTTCCAAATCTGGCTTCTGGGCTTGAAGGACGGTGTGGATGGCAAGGGAGGAAGGGGGATCTTCCTTTCAAATCAGCCTAGTCTCTTTCTTCCCCCTCAAAACACCTATGACCACCTCAGAGCCTTTGCCCTTCCTGCTATATCCCCAGGATGTATTTCTTATCCACACAGGGCAAGGTGGTGAGCTGGGTCATCTTCTTACCTGTTGGAGAACTTTGAGTCTATTGGTTTGGCAGGCTATCTGTCTGTTTCACAAACAGAAAACTGGCATTTGGCTTTGAGATATTTTAGTGTGTATCTCTTATTTATCAGTTGGGTTGGGTTTCTTGAGGCATTTTCGCAGTACAGTAGGATCCTTCATGATGATTTTTAACAAGGGCAGCAGGACAGGAAGCCTGCTTTAGGACTAAGAGCCAGAGTGCAAAGGGAGAGGCTCCCCCTGCTGGCTTGAGGTTGCTCCTCCAGCGCCCTGCCGGTCCACATTCCGTTTTGTGTACCATAGAGACCCTTTGACCTCATGGCTAGTTCTTTCTTTTTTAATGCAAAAAATAGTTTTATTTGGACTGGATAAAGGAGCTGTTGATTCTGGCTCTGCTTGAAGCATTATTTTCATTGTTTATTGATATTCTTTTTTATTACTAAAAGATCATTTTAATGGGGGCTCTTACAGCTCTTATAACAATCAATTGTGTCAAGCATATTTGTACATATGTTGCCATCGTTATTTTCTAAACATTTACTTTCTATTTTAGCCCTTGGTATCAGCTCCTCTTTTTTCCCTCCCTCCCCCTTCCGCTCTCGTGACCCCTTGATAAATTATAAATTATTATTCTCATATTTTTCACCAACCGCTGTTTCCCTTGACCCACTGTTCGTTGTTCATTCCCCTGGAAGGGATGTGTGTGATTATGTGTCGATCATTGCAGTTGGTTCCTCCTTCCTCCCCTCCTCTGCTCACCTTCCCCCTACCCTCTTGGTATCACTACTCCCATTCTTGTTCCTGGATTCCGTGTGTCATGAACTCTTATCTCTTATCTGTACCTGTGCACATGCTCCAGTCTAGCCCGCAGTGAAAGGCAGGACTGGGGTCATGATAGTGGAGGGTGAGGAAGCCTCAGGGAACCAAAGGAATACTGTATGTCTCATCAGTGCTATACTGCGCCCTGGTTGACTCATCCTTTCCTTACTGACCCTTCTGTGAGGGGATGTCCCATTGTCTGCAGATGGGTTTGGGGTCTCTGCTCTGATCCCCCTCATGCTCAACAATATGGGTTTATTTGTTTGTTTGTTTGTTTTGGGTCATCTGATGTCATGGCTGTTTCTTTACAGACACATCCCTAACCAAAAGATGTGGCAATCTTCTCCCATAAAGATTGCTGTTGTGGGGTGCTTTCATGTGCATCTGTACGCTTAGCAGTCCTCTGTACAAGAGCACAAACACCACCCAGTCCTTAGCCACCTTCACCCTCACTGCTCTGTTGGAGCCCATGGTTGTAGTCACTGCTTCAGTTCATCTCATTGAGGGTCTTCCTCTTCCTCACTACCCCTCTACTTTACTGCCGATATTCTTCTCCTCCCGGGTTCTCTCTCCTGAGAACTTGTTCAAATATGAGAGCTGAAGTCTGGCCAACCCCACTTCTCAGGAGCATTCTGACCACACTTCTTTCAAGACAGATTGGGCCACTCTTCTGGCAGTGCAGGGCCTAGTCAATGATCTTTAAAGATGGCAGCCTTGGAAAGCCTGTGGGGACAGCTCTGCCCGGTCCCATAAGATTGCTACGAGTCAGAATCTCCTGGACAGCAGACAGACATGTCACCTTCACTGGAGCAGAGGAACAAGTCTTTTCCTCCTCAGAGCTGCGGCGTGGGTTTGCACCGCGAACCCTACCGTTAGTAGCCACGTGCTTTTGCCATTGCGCCATGAAGCCTCCTGTCGTGTGTTTGAATGTTTATAAAACCGTGTGTCGTTTCACGCGGGAGGAAGCTGGAAACACCAGCTCCAGAAGACAGTCTCGCTGTCCCACCGGGCTCGCCACTCTTCCCACGTCTTTCTGCCGGTCTCTTGCGGTCAGCTGTTCGCTCGTGGAGCATTGATTGCGCTGTGGGTTGAGCAAAGAATGCCTGGGGCATGCGAATGGTTAGCAGATTCAGCTGCTGACCGACGCGTGAGCGGCATGAGTCTGCCTGGAAGCACCTGGAAAGAGAGGCCTCCTGGTCGTCGACTTCTGCGAAATCAGCCGCTGAAAACCCCCTGCGGGGGCCCTGGTGGTGCAGCAGGTCCCGCGCTCGTCTGCCAACCTCAAGACCAGCAGTTTGAAACCCGCACCCGGGTAAGGAGAGAAG
>NW_022106471.1:7592525-7644039 GCF_000313985.2 Echinops telfairi | reverse complement strand
GCAGCGACTCGATGGCAGCGCATTGGGGGTTGTTTTTGGAAAACTCCACCGAGCCCCCTGCTACTCTGGCACCGCTGAGGTTGCTGTGCGTCGGTAACTCTTTTCTGTTGTCGTTTGGTTTGAAACGCTCCGGGAATCCCGGAGCACTTGGGGGGCGCGCCCTGCCCCTGGGCGCCAGGCATCCACCTCTGCAGAGCCGCCCTGCCGGAGCATCTCTCCGGGGTCGTCAAGAAAGACGAGCATCCTCTTCCGAGGGAGCTTCCCTGTGGCGCGGGCCCTTTCTGCAGGGCGCAGGCGTAACCGGCCGGGCCTTGCTGGTGGGCGGGGTGGGTGCTGCTCCCTGGGGGAGCAGCCCTGGCTGACTGCCCCGTCCCTTGTGACATCACCCAAAGGGCCTCTGCCCCATTGGGCAGGGGAGGTTGAGCTCAGTGGCTCCGGCTGGGCAGTTCGCAGACAGGCACAAACCTCTGGAACCTGGTTGTCAAGGCAGTTTCTCCACCCCGGGGTGGGGCCCAGCGATCTGTACCCCCCCCCACCCCCCGGGGGTGAGCCAGCTTCGCGGTCCAGTCTGAACGCCTCTGATCTTGTGGATCCAGTGGCATTTGTGAGCATCTCAGCTCTGGCAGGGGTCTCCGTCTCCAGGGCTCTAGCATAGCTCCATGCGTCTTGTCAGCAAGCATGTCTCGCAGGGAGTGAGCGTGTGTCCCGCCTCCAACGAGCTATTTCTCTCGTGAGCACCTCCAAACGAGGTCATCAAACTGTGACCTTAAGGACAGGCTAAACTCCAGCCCTTCACTCTTTAGTTTCAAATGGACAACAGATTCTGTAACTACCACACACTTAGATATGGAAATGATCCCATACCCGTGACTCAATTTTCAGTCAAACAATTGACAGGCCTATACGGGGAACAATAGGCCAAAGTATGTGAGACAGTTTCCAAGGAACATTCCTGTTGCACTTCCTCTGAGATAGATCTATTTATTCTTCTGGCAGTTCGTGATATGGTCCATATTCTCCTCCAACCCCATAATCCAAAAGCATTATTATTTGTAAGCCTTCCTATAATCTGTATTAGCCGCCAACATTTCAAATTGAGAGGTTTCAAATCAGAATCTAGATCTTCAGCTCTTCTTGGAAATAAAAGATCAGTCAAGATCTGGTGATAATTTCCATCTCAAATAATGTGATGGCAATAAGGAGCTAAGACTAAGTAGCAGCTCTTCTTCTATGGTAAAACATGTGCCTCCAATTCAATGTAGCTCCCTCCTCTGCCCAATATCTTCCTTTACACTCACTCCTAACTACTCCATTCATTTTAATTGCCTGTCAAGTCCTCGTAGGCATTTAAGCTCTAGAATAGGCCAAGCTCTCCTATGATGATAAGTAGCATTTAGCAGCTCATTAGCTTAATTTCACAAAAGGTTGGTTTTTTTTTTTCATCACATAAAATCCAAAAGGAGTAGGGGTCTTCCACGCCTTTTGTCCTTCATGCAGGGATTTAGGGATTCAGGCTCTTTCCATTTTATGGCTCTACCATTTCAGCTTAAGGGGTTCAGAGTCCCACAAGAAGGGAAAGAAAAAGCACAGAGGGACACACTCGCCTTCGATTTTGAAAGGCTACACATCACTACTGCACAATTTCATTGGCTAGAATTAGTCACATGGCCTGACCTAACTCCAAGGTATCTGGAAAGTGTAGTTTTCCTGTGTTCAAGGAAGGAGAATATATAGGTAAAAATAAGTAATTTCTATCCAACTTCTGTTTTAAAACTGCGTCTAGGCTCTGTTATATCTATATGATGTGATGTAGTGAGAAATTTTCCCCGAGAGCTAAGTTACCAGTCAGGTGGCTGGTTTATCTAAGCAATTATGCAATTATATGCATGACACGGGGGTAAAGGGCATGTATTCTGGAATTAGACAGAACCCTCTTTAAGTTATGGCTCTATCGTTGCCAGCAGAACGACCTTGTTCTTTAACCTCTCTAAACCTATTTCCTCGTCTTTAACGTAGAGCTAATAATAGTACCCATCTCATAGGGCTAATGTGCAGATTAAAAGAGATTATGCCTATAAATTCTCTAAAGAGTATTTAGTAAGTCCTTGATAAGTAGCCATTAAGTTTACAATAAACGTTAGTTCTTGTTGTAGTATGCTTTTAAATTTTATATTATGAAATAATTTCATACTAGCAGATATTACAGAAATAGTACAAAGAATTCCTAACACTCTTCTCAAATTCCCCAAATTTAATCATTTACCATACTTGTTTTATTATTCTGTCTCTCTCCACACACAAACTTTTTTCTATGATATCTGAGAGTAAATTAAACACAAAGACCCTTTACCTCTAAAGATTTTAGTGCATATTTTCTACAAACAGTATTCCTTTTTTAATTATTATTAATCATTTTATGAGAGCTCCAAGAGATATTTTAACAATCCAAATTCAATTAGATCAGGCATACTTGTACAATATCAGTTTCAAAACATTTTCTTTCTTCTTGAACTCTTTGATATCAGCTCCTCTTTATGCCCTCCCTCTCCCACCCTGCCCCTCAGGAACCCTTTTATATTATATTATATTATAGATTTTTTGCCATATCCAATATATCCATTCACCTGCAATTCTGTTATTCATTCCCCTGGAATGGAGTTATACAGTCATAATTGCTATCAGCTCCCTCTTTATCTCTTCCCTACCCCCTTCTTGTACCCTCAGGGAATCATTACTCCCATTACTGTTGCTGAAGGGTTATCTATCTTGGCTTTCATACCTCGAATAATCTTAATTATAGAAATGAATATACACAGGTCTAACAAGATTAATGAGGTAAAACAAAGACCATAGTAGTGAGGGGAGAAATTATTAAAGAACTAGAGTATAGTTATGTGTTTCATCAGTGCTATACCACACCCCAGATTTATCATCCCTTCCATGTGGCCCTTCTGTGAGGGACGGTCCAATTATCTTATAGATGGGTTTTGGGTCTCCGCTTTGTCCGCATTCCTTCATGTCAAGTTGATTGCTTGTTTTTGAACTTCTGATACCTATTCCTGGTAACACCTCGTGTTCACACAGGCTGGTGTGCTTCTTCCATGTGGGCTTTGTTGCTTCCTTGCTAGAAGACCGCTTGTTTAACTTCAAAGCCTTTAAGACCCCAGATGCTATATCTTTTAATAGCCAGGCATCATCAGCTTTCTTCACCACATTTGCTTATGCACCAATTTTGTCTTCAGTGATGGTGTCAGGAAGGTGAATATCAGACAGTGTCACATTATTAGAACAAACCAGTCTTGTACTGAGGTAAGATTTAAGTAGAGACCCAACGTCCTTATGCTTCCTTGTTGTATTTACATATATAGACATATATATAAACAAATATACCTATTTTTGTATACTTGTATATTTACATGTATGCATATCTATATTTACACCTATATATAAAATTTTCACTCTCTTCTTCTTTACCCTTATTTTTTCTTTCCTCCTACACCACTATCATGTTTACCCATTGTTAACCTCTCAGTAATTCCTCTCAGATACATTTCAATTGATCAAATGCGACCAGGAATGCTACACCCTCCTCACCGTCAATTTTAGATCCCTTGCAACCTTGCTATTCCCCTGTCCTGTCGTTATTGGCTCAACGTTCACTTCTCCCCACCTCTTCCCCTCCTATCCCCCACCACCACCACCACCCCACCCCTGCCTTCCAGAACCGTTGGTCCCATTGCTGTCTCCTTGGGGTTGCTTATCCTGCCTAGCTTATAGATAGAGACACCACAAGAAAAAGAGAGAAGAAAGACCATGCAAGCAGTTCCAAGTCTGTTATACTGACCCAGAGTAGATGAGAATCGCCCTGTTATCATCCATCAGTCCAATCCCCTTTTTTTTTTCAGGGACCTATTTCCCAGAACCAGCTGACCTAACAGCACTTATACCCTTTTAGTCCTCAGCATTTGTGTCTGAAGGATGCACCTCCTACAAGTCCCCATGGCTCTACCTGCATTCAGGGATGGAGCAGTCTAGTGCACCACCACCCCCAACCCTGTTACACCTTTAGACTTTCAGTGTGCCCCCCTTGTGAGTCACCCTCAACCAGTTCCGATGAGGTGCCAAGTGCTGCCCCCCAGTCAGAAGTCTACAATCAGGATTCTTCAGGGCCTTCCTGTCTTTGCTCCCATTGCTGGTCTGTTGCAATCCCCTCCTGGTTTGCCCCCATGCGGGCGGGTTAGACCAGCCACTCTCTGAGCTGCTCCAAGTAGGAAGATCGACCTCAAGGATTGGCCCACTGGAATGAGGTCTACTCTCTCTCTCCCTTTCCTCTGGAGACTTAAACAATACCCTCCCCTTGGGTGGATTTGTTCGCTGGACCCCATTGCCATCTTTCTTCTTCCCCCACCCCTCTGTGGGCCTTAAAGGCATATGAGGGCAGAGGAAGATGTCCTTCAGCACAAGTGCTATCTGCATCTTTTTTTTTTTATGATGTTTGGTCTGGCTCATGCCAGATTATCTGATCCTCAGTCTGGGAACAATGTGTTATGTGCATGTTCCCTTGTGCCCCTTCTGCTGTTTGAACTTACCGCAGTGGATGCATGTTGTGCTTGTGCTTGGTTAACTTCACTCAGAATAATATCCTCCAACTCTTTCCACAAGGCAAGGTGCTTTATCTTATATAATCCATTCATCTATTGATGGAAATGTAGGCTATTTCCCATTCCTTGTGATGGTGAACTGCACAATGATGAACATTGGAGCGCAGATGTCTGGTCATAGTCTGTTTCTTATTTCTTCTAGGCACGTACCAGTAGTAGAATTGCTGGGTCATAAGGTAACTTGAATTCCACCTGTTTTAGGTATCGCCAAATCACCAGCAGTGAATGAGAGTTCCTATCTCACCACACCTCCTCCAACATTTGTTGCTTTCTGAATTTTTTATTTGGGCTATTTTTGTGGATGTTAGGTGGTACCTCATAGTTATTTTATTTGCATTTCCTGGATGGCCAATGATTGGGAATGTTTTCCCATATGTTTATTGTCCATTCAGGTTTCCTCCTTTGTGAATCTTCTGTTCAATTGTTTTGCCCAGCTCCTCAGTGGGCTATTCTTTTTTATTATTATTATTATTATTATTATAAGTTGCAGGATTCTATAGATTTTAGTAGTAAGTCCTTTGTCATTGCTAAATATCTTTTCCCAGTCTGTAGGCTCTCTTAATACTTTCTTGATGAAGTCTTTGATGTGCACAAGTGTTTAACTTTAGGATAGCTCACTCCTTCATTGTTGCTGATATCCCATGTAGTCCCTGCGTTAAGGTTCTTAGTTTTGTCCTTTATGTTTTCTCATTTATGATCTTGAAAGTTCACAGTTTTACCTCAAGGTCTGTGATCCACCTTGAATTGGTTCTTGTGTATGGAGTGAGATACGCATCTTCATTTTTCTACCGGTAGATATCCAGTTTTGCCAGCACCATTTGTTAAAAAGGGCATCCTCTTCCCATTTGATATTTTGGGGCCCTTATCAAAGATCAGTTGTCCTTACGCTGATTTTTTTTATTTCTGGATTTTCTGTTCCTATTCATTCATCTGTGGTTATCATTAGACCAGCACCATGCTATTTGACAACTGTGGCTGTATAATACATTTTAAAAGCCAGATAATGCAAGCCCTCCCACTTTGTTCTTCTTCTTGAGGAGTTCTTTGCCAATTCCAAACAGCATTCCTGTACATAACCACAGTACAATCGCCAGGTCAAAATGGACACGAGAGGAGTGCAACAGCAGTGTCTCATCTACAACTTGATTCTGCTTTTGCCCTGTGTTCCACTAATGGCCTTTGTCTGTTCCAGGATTGAGTTTAGGATCAAATGTTGCATTTAGTTTTCATGTCTCTTGTTAGGGGCCCTGGAATTATCTCCTACTCCTATCTCCCTATCATTAGATACTTTGCCAACACCATAATTTAAATGCCTCGATGATTCTCTGGTTTTCCTTATTCATTGTCCAACTTTCACATGCATATGAGGTGATTGAAAACACCATGGCCTGGGTCAGGTGCACCTTAGTCCTCAAAATGGCATCTTTCATCTTTCACCTCTACACTTTAGTCTCTTTACAAACTAAAGAGGCCTTGGGCAGTAGATCTGTCCTGTGAAACATGTCTCTCTCCTCTCCTTTAATCTGAAACAGCTCCTCTTTGTCTTTCTTGACCTTGACACATTTTTAAGAATACAGGGTCATTGTTCGGTAGGAGGTCCCTCGGTTTGGGTTTGACTGATGTTTCCTCCCAATTAGATTCCAGTTATGCATTTGGGCAGGAACATTCCCGAAGTAACATTGTTCCCTTCTCAGTTCTTTATGTCACCTGATGTTTATTTGCACCCTTACTGATGGTGTTCTCTTGATCACTTGGTTAAGGTGGGATCTGCCAAGTTTCCCCATTGTAAAGTTACTAGGTTCCCCGCTTTAGTACTTATCTTCTGAGGAGATCCTTTGAGGTTGTGGGATTACCTCTTCGGTTCTGATTTTATTGGTCTTTCTTGCCTGAAGCAATGATCCTTGTGGCAGTGGCCAAATGGTCATTTCTCAAGGCCACCATTCCTTCTCGATTTTCTAGTGGGTTATGAATGTATAGCTCTGCATCTTGAACTGCTCAAAGAAAGTGGCCCCCTGGAATGGGACTTCCAAGCTGGCCCTTAAAGTAAAGGTCAGAGCCATAGGCTGAGTAATGGGGAAATTGTAGTCCCATCAAGGGACCTATGAAATGAGCACAACTGTCTCTGCAGAAACAGATAATGCAACCGCTAAGTAAAGCAAGCGGCCACCAGAACCACCTGCATTTTCTGGACTGAGAAGACAGGGTCTGCCTGATGCAGTCATGCTCGCCTTTCAAGGTTATCCCAAAGTCAACCACGGGACCTTCCAAGGAGCAGAGAGGATCACATATTAAAGAAGCAGGAAGCTTGACCAGGCTTCCAGAAGCCCTGGAGTGAGAAAACAAGGAACATGTGCTGAAAGATGTGAGGCTAAAGGAGAACCAGCTGGGAGTAAGGCTCTCCCAGGGCAGGCAACAGCTGGGCCCTGGAGGAAGGCCAGGCAGAGAGGAAGGGACAATGTGATGCTGAGGAAGCCAGGGTAGCAGTTTGAGGAAAGAAAGCATGCCCAACATTACCTTTAGTTCTTGAGATGTGGTTTTGAATCTAGGGTACCTTAGGCTACTTGGAAGAGAAAAACTTGGGGTGAGCATTATCAAGATGCCTAAGCTGGTGACAGGTGGTTGTGCAGAAACCTGTGGTTTCTGCACAACTCCTTTCCCTCAAACGCACAGCACACACATGGTCATTGCTGTCCCAAGTGGTGCTGCACCCGTAATCCTGTCAAGACGTATTGGAGATGTTGAACAGGGTAGGGTAGGAGGGCACCTCTGCCTCCTTCATCCTTCACAAGCAGGAATGAAGTGCAAAGTGGTGCTGTCTTTGACTCATATGAATCTCTTGGATGCCTACTTGCAAAAACTTCACTTCCTTTCAGCCCTCTGAGTTATCTCCTCCCCTCCCACTCCCTGATCACTATTCTCTATATGCCTACCTTCTGGTATATCCAGGACTAGAGATCAGCAGGATGAGATATTTGGACCTGATGTTCAGGCAAATGTGATGGGCTTTGATGGAGGGGTTTCATTAACTATGTAATGGCAGCAAATTGTATTCAACAGATAAGGGAAGGGAATAGGGATACTGACTACAGCCTATGAAACAGACTAGCATTAACCACTATAATGCCATTTTGTTGACTGCTGAATGACCTGCCTCTTTCCCCCTCCCATCTCAGAAATTTCCTGCTAGTGATTAATTTTAGAGTTAAAAAGATGTACTCTTATGTTCCCAAGATCAGGACATTGTACTTAATCTCATTATTCTTCATTATTGTTCCTTTGTGATGTTACAATCAACCTTGTACCATGCAGTGCTCACTTACGCTAAAGAACGAGAATATTAATTTTGCTTTCTGCGTTAGCCATACCTGCTCATCTATAGAAAAGTCCCTGATAAAAGGGGTTTTGCCTAAATAAGCTGGCTGTTATCTTCACTCCAGACTGCATCTAAAGGATCGCTTTAATTCTTGCAGTCCAGTTAACTGAATAAAGACTCTCCTAAATTTCAAGACATCATAATGGTTGTCATTTAATTGAACCCGCAACACCTACTCTTTCCAGAATGTTTGTAAAGGGAAGGAGAAAGACAGATTAGCAATCTGGTAGGGAAACAAAGTCAAGGAGCAAGTGTGGGGGTTGTTGTTGTTTTTCATTTTTATTGAAATTTGGACGAAAGGTTTCAGAGAAAATTGGTTTGCTGATTGACCATTCGTACACACTTCGTTTCATGTCATTGGTTGCAAGCCCCCATGTTTCTCGCTTCCTCCCTGGGTGACTGTTTCCATTAGTTCTTCTTTCTACATGCATCCTGCCTCTGCCCTTCTGATCTTGGCTGCTTGCTCTAAGGCAGCAGTTCTCAACCTGTGGGTCGCGACCTCTTTGGGAGTTGAATGACCCTTTCACAGGGGTTGCCTAAGACCATCAGAAAACACACATTTCCCATGATCTTGGGAACCGACACACCATTCCTCTATCCGTCTCCAGGAGGGTCCACCCACATGCAGATACACCCACATACAAGTACCCGGCGTAAAGACTGTTACCCATGCTACATCATGCTTCAAGACAAAATTTCGTTTCTTTGTCATTGGAAATAAATATTTCACACTATAGAATTACATCTTGTTTTTGTGATTCATTACTGTGCTCTAAGTAGGTTCAATTTATAACAATGAAAATATATCCTCCATATCAGATATGTACATGATGATTCATAACAGCAGCAAAATGACCATTATGAAGTAGCAATGAAAACAATGTTATGGTTGGGGGTCACCACCACGTGAGGAACTGTATTGAGGAAGGTGGAGAACCACTGCTCTCGGGGTGTTATCCCCCCCGGAGGCCTGTCTGCTGTTCAGCTGAGGAACTCTTGCGGCACAGTGAACCACGGGTCACCAGCTGCTTGCTCCTCGGAGAAAGTGAGGGTGCAGTAAAGAAAAGAGGCGCAGTCTCAGAAACCCACAGGGGCCGTTCTACTCTGTCCTCTAGGGCCACTATGAGTTGGGATCGACTCAATGGCAGTGAGTTGGGATGGTTTCTGGTTTGACTGTTTGGCTGGAAGTTGAACCAGGGCGATGAGTTCAGTCCAAGATTTGAAGGGTGTCTAAGATTCACAGCCTCCGGGGTTCCCTCCGTCTCTACCACATCAGTAAACATGGCCTTTTTGTTTTTCTTTTTTTAATCATTTTGGATTTTGTTTTGCATTTTTCTTTTGTTTGTTCGTTTTGCATTTTTCTCAAACTCCATCCAGGGCTATCTATTGTGATCCCTTCCAGAGCAGTGGACTGTGGTAGCCAAACAACATCTAGGTTCCCAAACTTATTTGGTCTACCCCGCCCCTTCGCAAAAAAAAAAAATTACTCAGCACCCCCTGGCAATAAAAACTTCTGTGGGATAAAATGTTGGTTCTGCTTTTACAGCCCCTTGCTGGATTGTTCCAGCACCCTCCAGGGGGCGGTATTGCCCGCGTTGAAAAACACGGATGAGTTCTGGCGTCAGGTGTGTGAAGACTGAGGGTTGAGTGGTCCATTAGCCTTATGTTGATGCGTCTTTCTTGACTCCTCTTTGTTTCCATGGGGGAAAGACTAATAGCTGCCCCTTAGATGGCCACTGGCAAGCTTTAAAGGTTTTTGCAACGGGGAAATTATAGTGTGTTCTTTTTTTTTTTTTTAATAGTGTGTTCTTAAGGAAGGAACTAAGGGCAAGAACCTAAAGTTATATGAAAGAGGAAGATACTGAGTGGAGAATTCATGATAAAATCAAGAACCTGAAGTCAAGTTAGTGTTGGGAACAAAGGTGGATGTGATTTCTCTGGAAATGTCCCTGAGAGGTTCCACGTGCATGTGATTGGCTACCAACAGAAAGGTTCGTGGTTAGAGTCTAGCCATCAGTGACTCGGAAGAAAGGCCTGGAGAACTACTTACACGCACACAAATAGATCAACTCTTGAGAACTTTATAGAGCATCGTTCTACTTTGATACATATGGGGTCGCCACCAGTCAGGGTTGGCTCAACAGAAATTGGTTGTGGTTTTCAGGAATTAAGGAGGGAAAATATAAAGATAAATCATGATCCAGACATCACAGAGACAGTGGGGAAAAGAGCTGAGACCCTGCCCGTCTCCATCAATTAGGTGGGAAAGCCATCTCCTGAAAGAGGAGGAAGGAGTCCATCAGAAGAGTGAAAGAGGTTTGTTGCAGCTGCCTCAAAGCATTCAATAGAAAATCAAGAAGAGAAAAAAAGGCTGGTCTGACATCAAAATGACGTATGAATCTGAACAACAAACATGCCTGGGGAATGCATGGGGACAGATTGATTTGCTCCCGAAAAGTCTTTACAGATCTCTGCTGATTGTGTTGCTTGTTGGAACATCTATCTGAATGTCTAACTCTGATAGCCATCTTTGACAGACTAACGAATGGCTGGGATAACTATTAGCATGTGCTTTTCAATACTTAGAGAAATGAAATTTTCCACTCACAGCAAGCTGTTAAAATCCTAATTATCCCCTTGGAGACAGGCCCTCTCAATTTCAGAAACAAGGCCCTTTACAAAGGAAGGAAAGGGGCCACATTCCCGCGCACAAGTGCCCATTCACACAGCCCAGGAATAAACTACATCGATCTTCATTTCCCCATCCAGTAAGATCCTCTAAGTCACTCCTTGACACATTGACTTTCTGATAATCCCATCATTGATCAAGCCAAACAAAGCAAGCTTTCTACCCATTCGGTGGCAGCAGCAGCTGGTTTTTGTTGGAAGACGCCTTTATGCAACCTTGGAGAACACTGCCTCAGACTCCCACTGCCTTCCCACACCAGACAGGGGCTGCTTCTGAATGAAAGGCCGGTTTCTTTCCTCCTGGGATTTTGTGGAGAGATGGAGGGAGAAAGTCATTTCCTGGGGAAATGAAGACTTAGAACCTTGGTAGGGAGGGAGCTGGTACTCCAGAGAAGGGAAGGGTAAGGGTGGTAAGGAGGTGAGATGTCAGGTCTGGATGCCTCACATAAGATGTCTAAATGCAGTTGCCACCTTCTGCCAGTCCCTAAAAGGGACGCCACAGGGTTACTCTGTGGGTTGGAGAGTCCAGCTATGCTATGCCAATGTTGGGCAGGCAGGAGGGCAGGCCGTGAGCAGCGGGGAGGGCTGGCCTCACTTGGTCCTAAGAACAAAGGGAGCCACTGAATGAGTGCAGCCTGGCACACCGGGGGTCCCACAGAGGCCCCAGGGCAGCCTGATGAGTGGGGAACCCAAGCTTGGAGTGGAGGTTGAGGGAGGCTTGAGGAGCAGGAAATGAGCCAGGCTCTGACCAAAAGGTGACCAGTCTGAGAAGGAGTGGGAATCAAGACTTCCCCGTGCCGCCTTCTGTGTCTGGAAGCGGAGAGAAGCTACAGGCCCTACTTGGACATACCGGGAGAAACCAGTCCCTGCAGAAGGACATCATAAATGAGAAAGACCTTTGATAAGATGAACTTGGTTGCTGGGCTCAAACAGAAGGACAATTTTGAGGATGGGCAGGACAGGGCAGTGCTTCATTCTGCTGGGAGCGTAGAAGTTGGAAGGAACCAGCAGCGCCATAAGAGAAGGGTGAGACCTTCTACTCCGATGAAGAGCTACAGTCTCGGAAGCCCATTGGGCAGTTCTGCCCTGTCCTATTTGGTCACTCTGAGTCACAATCAACTCGATGACAGTGAGTTTGATTTTGAGTTTGGTGCTATCACTCGGTAGAGAAAATGGGAGAAGCTATAGGCCCTAAATGCAAGCTCAGATGAATGACTAAAGTCAAGAGACTTCAGGTACTGTCTACACAATTTACAGATTATAGAAATTTCACTATTTGGGGGCTGGTATTACCTTACTTTTAGCTATATCATTTTGTAGCCCTGGTGGCATAGAGGGCTATGCATTAGGCTGCTAACCACAAGCTCAGCAGTTCTAAACCACCAGCCGCTCCATGGGAAAAAACGTGAGGCTTTCTACTCCTTTAAAGAGTACCATCTTGGAAACCCACAGGGGCATTTCTACTCTGCCCGATAGGGGCGCCATGAGTCTGAATCAATTCAATGGCAATGAGTTATATATGCAGACGTAAACACATAGATATGCACAGATTAAAAACAACAATCGTATGGAGTTGAATATACAATAGTCTATTAAGTGTTCAATAGCTGTCTCAAAATGTTAGAAATATCACGAGAATTTCCAGTGTGACACAGACACACAGTGAGCACTGATTAGAAAAATGGTGGTGGAATTTCTCAGGGCAGGGTGCTACCAACGTTCAGTTGGCAACAAAGTGCCGTATTTTCGGTCCATGAGGTACACCTAAGAGGAGGTACTCCCCCCAAAATGGATTTTTTTTCAAAGCTATGCATTTAAATTATTCTTTTTTTACAAAACAAACCTTACCACCTTCAAAGAACTCTCCCTTACACTTAATACATTTGTCAACTCTGTGATTCCATTCTTGGAAACATTTTTTAAACTCATCTGTTTGGATAGCTGACAGTACCTCCCTCCTTTTTTTATTTACTTCTTCCACATCTTCAAATCACCATCCTCTCATGTCCCTCTTAGAAACAGAGAAGTCGCATGGAGCAAGGGCAGGTGAGTCAGGTGCGGAGGGCAAGAGAGGAATGCTGGTTTTTGCCAAAAACTGGCTGCGTGAGCAGGTGCATTACTGTGGTGGCAAAACCAGTCCCTCGTCTGCCACAAATCAGGCCATTTTTGTCACACACTATTATGTTATCTTTTCAGAACTTCTAAATCGAAAGCTTGATGAACAGTCTGACCTGGTGGAACAAATTCCAAATGCACTATCCCAATCATATAAAAAAACAAACCACAAATGAGCATTGTCTTGATCCTTGATTTCACTTGACCAGTTTTGGAGGGCAAGGTGACAATGGCATCTTCCACTGACTTGATTGATATTTGCTTTCGGGGTTGTAAGAATAGCACCATGTGTCCTTACCTGTGACCTTGGGGAAAAGTCTGGGTCACTACAGAGCTGTTCTTTCAAAGCAGGGCATGTTTCCACTCAAAGCTCTTTGAGTGGAACCTGAGACACAAATTTTGCAGCAAAACCTTCTCAGTTCTAAATCTTATGTTAAAACTCGCTTAACTGAGCTCCCAGATAGTCCAGATAATGTTCCCATCTCTTCAATGGTCCTCGGACTTCAAGACAAGCACACAAATTTTGTCAACATTTTTTTTCCCCCGGGAAGTTGACAGATGTCCAGAACAAAGTTTATCATCCATCAACATTTCACCTTTTCGGAAATGAGAAAACCGTCTTATACTTGAATTTTTCTCACAGCGCTGTCCTATGTTCAACATCACGATAGTTTCTGCGGCATTTTTCCAGAGCAGGAAACAAAGTTTCACAGACACATGCTGTTCTTAAATCAGCCATCACAGAAAACCGAGGTTTGAGCAAAACTGCTTTTACCAAGAAATTCTCTGTGACCAGAGAGAACCTTCCCGGTGATGCCACTGGGTGCACAAACTTAGAGGGAATACTACGAAAGCTCCACCTAGCAGAGCTTTTCCAGTTTCTTTTGGGCATCCCCTCATATAGCATCACGGATGAATACAAGATTGTTTGTGAATTTCCTTTTACTACATGTGTTCTATCTTCAAGCCTTTAAGACCCCAGACACTATATCTT
Organism: Echinops telfairi; assembly: GCF_000313985.2. Taxonomy (NCBI): domain Eukaryota; kingdom Metazoa; phylum Chordata; class Mammalia; order Afrosoricida; family Tenrecidae; genus Echinops; species Echinops telfairi. The sequence goes on along the minus strand of NW_022106471.1, from coordinate 7,630,208 downwards.
TTGATAGCCAGGCACCATCAGCCTCCTTCACCACATTTGCTTATGCACCCATTTTGCCTTCAGCAATCATATGGGGAAGGTGAACATCACAGAATGCCAAGTTATTAGAATAAAGTGTTCTTGCATTGAGGGAGTACTTGAGTAGAGGCCCAATGTCCATCTGCCATCTTGATACTTAACATAAATATATGTACATAGATCTACTTCCCTATCATTATATATAAATATATCTACATATGTACATGCCTGTATCTAGACCTCATTAAATGCCTTTGCCTCCGTTCTTTCCTCTATTTCCTTTTACTTTCCTCTTGTCCCACTATCATGTTTGGCCTTCATTCGGGTTTCAGTAATTCCTCTTGGTTAAATTGCTCTTGATCAAGCCCTACCAGGCATCCTACGCCCTCCTCGCCATCGATTTTAGATCACTTGTTGTTCCATTGTCCCTGGGTTTGTTTACACCCACTTCCTTTCCCTGCCTCCCCTCTCCCGACCCCCACCCACCAGAACTATTGGTGCCATTGCTTTCTCCTCCGAATTGTTTATCCCACCTATCTTATCTGCATAGACATGCAGAGACAATAATAAGCACAAAAATAAGGCAGAACAAAACAAAACAACAAAAGAAAAACAAATCAACCAAACAACAACAACAAACAATGACATAAAAAAGAAAAGTCTGTAAATAGTTCAAAGTCTGTTTGTTGACCTTTAGGAGTGTTTTCTGGTCAAGTCTGATGGGATGCCACGCCCTGGCCCCAAAGTCTATTTTTGGTATTCCCCAGGGACTTCATTGCTTTGCTCCCCCTTGCTGCTGTTGCATGCCCTTAGTGTTTTGCCCCAGTGTGGTGGACTCAGATCGGGAACAATTTCTGCACTGTGCCTCCAGTCTTGTCCCTCGTAGGGATATGGGTCAGTGAGTGACGTCTTGTCTCCTGGTTTCTCTGAGCAGGAATATCGACCTTGGCGCTTGGTTGTTTCATAGATTTTTAATGGAAATGAATTCCCTTCTGAAGGGAACGTATATTTCCAGGGTTTTGTTTATTTGTTTTTAACGTAAATCGACTTTCGGTGTTTTCCAAAATGCTTACAATAAACATATTTTATGAGGTAAATGCAATTTTTTTTAATACCAGAGGCCAGTGATAAATGAAACTGCTTTTAAGGAACTTCAGCATGTATCCTCTGCCCCACGGCAATGGCCTCCCATGAAAGAGTCAGCATGTCTCCTAGAACAGAAAGCTGAGCTAAGTGGTAGAGTCGGCTTTGGGGACTGGGATTGCTTGACTGGACTGATGACCGTTGTGGCCCTGGAAGAAGCTTCCAAGTTTTGTGAAAATGTCACAGTTTCAATTGCCACTAGCTGCCACTAGAACCTGTATTTCTGAGGCCACAACCCTGCTGGTTTGGGCACCATCGCCTCTGTTTCCCGCAGAAGGTGGAGCGTGACTCATCTCAACAGTGTATGTATCAACCAGGGCCCAGTCAGGGAAATCTTAGCTCGCTAGGAGAGATTTAATACAGAGATCTAGTTGCCCAGGGGGAACCCTGCTGACGCTGTGGGTTACACACTGTGTTGTTAACCACAAGTCAGTGGTTCGAACGCACTGCTGCTCTGTGGAGAAAGGTTTCTGCTCCCGTAAAGAGTTGGAAATCCACAGAGGCAGCTCTATCCTGCCCTGGAAGGTTGCTGTGAGTTGGAATCAGCTTGATGACAGTGAGTTTGGGCTGTTTCTTTGAGTTACCCACGTGTTGCAAGAGCTGAGAAGCCCATCCCAGGAATTAGTAGCATTTAGGAGTCTGAGTGGGCAAAAGTCATTTACCAATGCCCAGAAGCCAGGGCTGCTTGGTGAGGGCACCAGAGAGAGAGAGAAAGAGAGAGAGAAGGTCTTCTCGTGGGAATTGGGCCATGGAGGAGACATGGCCACTGTTGGAGAGGCCACTTGAAGATGATTAAGAGGTGAAGGGAGTTGTGGGGAGAGGGAAGAATGATCCCTGGGGTTCTTACTTTCACCTTCTGATCTTCCAAGAACTACAGCTATCCAGAAGCCACATGCCTTAGGTCCTGGGAAGGGCAGAGCCAAACAGGAGAGAAGCAAGGAATGGATCTGAGGACAAATGACCAATATTGTGTACATCAACTCCAGCCACTCCTGTCCTGGCTCAATATGCACATGAAGAAAGTTTGTGTGGTGGCAGCGATGGAGGTTATATGTGGGCTCAGCAGCATGGACTTCTACTCAGCAAGGCTCACTTGGGTACTGCCACTGCTGAGTGCCCAATCTAGCAGCAGAGACCAACAAGGAGTCCAGCCTATGGGATCACTCCTTGATCAACCAGCAACCCAGTGGCAGACTGAGAGCTTAGGACCACTTCCTTCATGGAAAGAGCAGCATTTTGTTCTTACTGGAATAGGCAATTACTCTGGAGATGGATTTGCTTTCCCTGAATGCAATGCTTCATCCAAAACTACCATTCATAGACTTACTCTATGCCTCATCCAGCACAACATCGCCTTAGATCAAGGGACTCAGTTCATAGAAAATGAAGTGTGACAATGGGCCCATGCTCTTGGAATCTACTGGCCTTACCACCATGTTGCCCATTGTCCTAAAGCAGCTGGTTTGAAAGAATGATGGAAGGAATGTTTAAGGACACATTATGATGCCAGCTTGGTGGTAACACCTTGTCAGGTTGAGTCAAGGTTCTCCAGGAGGCTGTATATGCTCTCAACCAGAGTATAATATAGTGCTTTCTCCAATAGCCAGGATTCGTGGCTTCAGGAACCAAGGGGTGGAAATGGAAGTGCCATCACTCATTATCACTCCTAGTGACCCATTCATCACTTTGGCTTTCTGCTTCTGCAACTTTCTGCTCTGTGGGTCTGGAGGTCTTAGTGAGAAGGAATAGTCCCACCTGGAGACACAGCACAGATTCCATGGAACTGGAAGTTAAGAATGCTTCCTGGCCATTTTAGACTCCTCATGCCTCTGGAACAACAGGCAAAGGAGGGTATTTACTGAATGGTGTAATTGGTCCTGATTACCAAAAGGAAATTGGATTTGCACTGCATAATGGTGGTAAAGAAGGATGGATCTGGAATCCAGGAGATTCCTTAGGTCATCTCCTGATACTACCATGTCCTGTGATTAAAGTCAATGGAAAAGTCTAGCAGCCCAATTCTGACATGGTTACTGTCTGCCACACTTGAGCAGGTCCTCAGGAGGGACTTTGCAATTGTGGAAAATAATAAAGACAGACAAAGCGGTCCTATGCCAGGCCCAAAAGAGGGAATGTCTTCTTCACTAGGTATACATAATGGAGCTTACAGATCTTTTCAAAAGGCATCCATGTCATACAGCGAACATCTTACATAGTCAGTGCATAATATCATAAGTGAGTAACTTAATAAACAAGCAATGAGATGAATCATCCTCTTGACCTAGTGCTGGTTGACCTTGAATGCCCCTGAGCCCTCCCCCGGGCCAGTGCTCTCTGATCGATATAAGCAAGAGATGTCAAAACAGAGTTTACTACATTTTACAGTGGGTTGGCTATAGAACCTGACTGCTCTACAGATAACCTTCAATGCACAGGGAATAGCCAGACGCAGGTATGATTCATCTTTTATGGTCACTCCTTTATGACAATTCCTTTATGGGGGATTGGAGGGACTGTGTTCAGTCATGAGAATGTGTATTAAGATTTACTTATATCTTATAACCATGAAGGTCTTCCCCAACCAGAGTCGGTTTTCCAGACCCGTAATTTTGAGCATAGAGGATTTAGCTGCATTATATTCTCATCAAGTCCCTCATGATAGTCTGAGAGGGATTTGCAGAACATGAAAATCACACAACCATAGAAGGCCAGGGGAAGGTAAAAACCTGTGTGGTCATGGTGTTTCGAAGCCACCCTGGCTCAAATGCCAGGGACCACACAGGAAAGTATTAACCAATGACATTGTGACTATCATTGACAGGGGGGCCCATGAAAGGTTTTTAATGAATTGTTCTAAAGAATCAAATTCTACCTTTGGGACTATGCTGGTAATAGCAAGTGGCACAGACTTCTAATGGTGTTATCACCACCGGGCCACCGCAGATGACATGGCATGAGGGAGGCCTCACGCCTCCTTGCCCCCAGTTATTGAAGCTTAAAAAAGAACCTGAGCAGTGGGATTTGTGGAAAATGTCTCTTGCCACTAAACCTTTAACAGGATCTTTAGGGAGTTTTACAGGTACCAGGCAGTCTACACTTACTCTGAAAATGAGACTCGATGTAGAATCTCATGTGTAAAATCGCCTTATGCATTGGCTGTTGGGAACATCATGAGAAATGAACTATATTCAGTGCCACCTGTTTAAACTGTAGACTGTAGACATGCCTTAACCATTCTCTGCTTACAAACCTCTCTGAAGACAGCATCCTCATCTTACTGAGTTGGCTAGGGGGATGGGTCCCGGTGCAGATGAACCGCAGATGGGAAGACATCCCAGAAGCATCTCTCGTGTTGCAGATACTGTCAGAGATGTTGAACAGACCTTGCTGATTCATGGGAGTGGTCATGGCAGGCATTCTCAGACTTATAGCAATTGCCACCACTACTGTGGTCGCAGGAGGTGCACTCCAAGAATCCATTAAAACTGAACATTTTGTACAAAAGTGTCAAGCAGACTCATGTCAACTCTGAGCCACCCAAGCAAAAGTGGATGACAAGAGAAGCTGATACCAAGGGCTCAAGTAGAAAGCAAATGTTTGGAGAATGATGAGGGCAACAAATGTACAAATGTGCTTGACACATGGATGGATGTAGGGATTGTGATAAGAGTTGTAGGAGCCCCCCAATAAAATGATTTTTTTAAGTGGATGACAAACTGGAAAGGAAGGTGGCCGAGGTGCAGCAAACAAGAGGTGGTTAGGAGACCAAACCATGGACTCCCATCAGCAATTGGAATATTACTGACCTTTGTGTAACCCCTTATCCGTGTAATGAAACCTTACACGATTGGTCCTTGGTTAGAAACATTTGCACGGTTTTAAGGAAAACATTGCATTAGATATCAAATAGCTTAGAAAGGAGATCTTCAATACTTTTAAGGATGGGTTGAAAACGTCCCCTGGCACAGACACAATTAAACAGTTGGTAGATGATTTGAAGGAATTGGATCCACATGCCTGAGTTCAAGGCTCTGAATTACCTGTTTTGCTAATTGTCACCATTTTGGTCTTTGTAACTGCTTGCTATTTCTGCAGAAAGCTTCGGCAGGTGGAGGAAAGTCAGACTGGATGAATGTATGTCTTTTGAAAGATCTGTAAGCCTCATTTTATATATCCATTGGGATATACATTTCCTCTCTTGGCCCTGATATAGGGACAAGGCATCCCTGTGTTCTGCTTTGTCTATCTGTCTGTCTTTATTATTTTCCACAATCACAAAGTCACTCCTGAGGACCCATTTGAGTGTGGTGGACCCCATACCCCAACAGATTACTAATAACCCAGCCTATTCAGAAATTAAGGTTTGAGTCAACTTACCAGGCAAAGATTCATAATCAGCCAAGGTACTCACTGAGGGTAAGCAAGTAATGGAAGAAGGCAGCTCTAGATACCAGCTACAGTCATGCAATCAACTGCAGAAACAAGGGCTGTAATTGTTATGAGTAATTCCTATTTATAAGTATGTACCAAATATTTTAGTTTTGTTCACTTATAAAATATGATTGTAGAAGACAACACGGGTACATAAGCAAATGTAGTAAAGAAAACTGATGGTGCCTGGCTATTAAAAGATATAGCATCTGGGACCTTAAAGGCTTGAGGATAAACAAGCGGCCATCTAGCAGAGAAGCAACAAAGCCCACATGGAAGAAGCACACCAACCTGTGTGATCATGAGGTGTCAATGGGATCAGGTATTAGGCATCAGAAGACCCCAAACAAACAATCATATAGATGTGAATGGGGAGTCCAGGGGGGCGGGGCAGAGTGGAGACCCAAAGCCCATCTGTAGACAATTGGACATCCCCTCACAGAAGGTTCACAAGGACGGGACGAGCCAGCCAGGGTGCAGTACAGCACCAACAAAACATACAACATTCCTCTAGTTCTTTAATGCTTTCTCCGCCCACCATCACGAACCCAATTCTACCTTACAATCTGGCTAGATCAGAGCATGTACACTGATCCATATAAGAGCTCATGACACAGAATCCAGGACATCTAAGCCCCTGAGGAACAGTAATAGGAGTAGTGGTACCATGAGGGTAGGGAGAAGGGGGGGGGCTGATCTCAATGATCGATGTACAGCTCCCCCACCCTAGGGGGATGAACAACAGAAACATGGGTGATGGGAGACAGCAGACGGTGTAAGATATGAAAATAATATTAATTTATCACTTATCAAGGGTTCATGAGGGTGGGAGAGTGAGGGAGGGAGGGGAAAAAAGAAGCTGAGACCAAGGGCTCAAGTAGAAAGAAAATGTTTTGAGAAGGATGATAACAATATATATACAAATGTGCTTGATACAATGAATGTATGGATTGTTATAAGAGCTATAAGAGCCCCAATAAAATTATATATGTATATTATGAAAATGGGGTTAGTGGTTTTTTGGGTTGTACATATATTGGTTGTATCATGTTAGGCTCAAGTATGGTTTTATGATTGTCTTTGTTTGGTGATTGTGTATGGTTAAAGAGTTATGTGCAGGTGTCAAGTTGAAAAAGGGTGGTCTGTGATGGTTCGGGATTATGTCAAGTAGACACTCCTGGCTAAGGGTAGGGTGAACTCAACCTATCAATTGGGTCAGAAGATGATGACACCTCCTTGGGTGTGGCCTTTTGTATAAGAGAGAGAGAGACCCAACAGACTCTTAACTCTTTTTGGCCCTCCACCTTCTGCTGGAGCTGAGGCTCCTTGATCTCCTGTCGTATCACCTGCCCATCCCAGGAGCCCTCAGCCGACTGTAGATGGTGGATTCATTCAGCTGACTTTGAGGTTCTATTACCTCTGTATTCACCAGCCTGTGTCCCTAATGTCTGTACTTCATCATCTCATACTTATACTTCCTGTTGGTCTGCTTCCATGAGTCAAGGGAAATCTGATTTGAACTGGATAGGGCTTACCTATTTCTACAACTGTGTAAGCCATTTCTTTTTTCTTGTTTTTTTTTTTTAAATCATTTTATTGGGAGCTCTTACAGATGTCATAACATTCCATAGTTCAATCACATCCAATAGTATTATACAATTGCTACCACAGTCAAATTCATTGGCACTCAATGTGTACAATTGCTACCACAGTCAAATTCATTGGCACTCATATGTGTAAGAGAGAACTTTATATCAAGAAAGAGCTGATACCAAGGGCTCAATAGAAAGTAAATGCCTAGAAAAGAATGAGGGCAACATATGTACAAACATACCTGATTCAACTGATGTATGGATTGTGATAAGAATTATATGAGCACCCAATAAAATGATTTTTTAAAAGAACTAATTATGCATCAATAAAACATCCCAGCCCAGTCCAGATCAAGTCCATAAGTTCAATATTAGCCCATAAGTCTGATATTAGCCCATGAAGTCCTCTTCAGACTCACGCAGCACATGCAATGATGCCAAATGCACGAAGATCACAGACCAGTGGGTGTAAAGTCCTGTGGATCCAGTGGTGGTGGATGCATCTCCAGGGCTCTGGCTGCCATGGGAGCATCTCAGCATGGCTCCATGTGGCTTGTCAACAGAAAGGTGAAGCAGAGAAGGAGTGTGTCCCACTTCCAGGGAGGAAGAGACATCCGAAGGCCACAGGCTAGACTCCACCCCTTCATTCTATTTATCAAGCTGACATGAAATTGTATAACTACCACTAGTGGAGACCCAAAACCCACCTGTGAGGAAGGGCCACACAGAAGGGATAATAAATCCAGGCTGCAGTATAGCACTGATGAAACACAAAACTATCCTTTAGGTCTTTAATATTTCCTCCCCTTACTATTATGGTTTTTATTTGTTTTACCTCATTAATCATGTTAGACTTGCATATATTCATTTGTACAATTAAGAATGTTTGGTACATGAAAGCCAAGATATATTACCCTTCAGAAAAAGTAACTGGCGTAATGGCTCCCTGAGGGTACAGGAAGAAAGGGGGGAAGAGGGAGCTGATAGCATTTATGACTGTATAACCCACTTGAGGGGAGTAAACAACAGAATTGTACATGAAATGATTTACTGGATGGTGTAAGATATGGCTAAATAAATAAATAAGGGTTCCTGGTGGGGAGGGGCGGGGGGAGGGGGATAAAGAGAAGCTGATATCAAGGAGTTCAAGAAGAAAGAAAATGTTTTGAAACTGATTGTGGTAGCAATTGTACAATAATGCTTGGTGTGATTGCACTATGGAAAGTTATAATATCTGTAAGAGCTCTCAATAAAAAGATTTGTTAAGTGCTTCAAGTCCTTTTGGCTCTCAGTAAAAGCAGCTGTGTCATCTGTATACAGCAGTTTATTCGTGAGATTTCCTTCAGTCCTGATGCCCTGTTCTTCATGTAGTCCAGCTTCTCACATTATTTTCTCAACATAGAGATTGAATATGGTGAGGGTATATAACCCTGATGAACACTTTCCTTGTTTTCAGCCACATAGTATCCTATCACTCATTGGTCAGTTTGCCAATGTGCCACATCTCAAAATCCAAAGAAACAACAGCAAACATTAATTATCAGAACATGGAATGTACAAGGTATGAAATTAGGAAATCATCAAAAATGGAATAGAAGTCAGACATTAGTGAGCTTCCATGGTATTGACCATCTTGAATCTAATAACAATTATGTGGCTTACTATGCTGGGAACGACAAATTCAAGGGGATTAGTGTCATATGCATCAGCAAAAAGAACATTTCAAGATCTGTCTTGAAGTACAATGCTGTTGGTGATAGAATAAGATCAATACATTTACAAGGAAGCCCAATTAATACAGCTATTATTCAAATTTACTCACTAATCATAAAAGCTCATGGATAAGAAATTGAAGAATTCTATCAACTTCAGTGAGAAATTGCTCAAGCATGCAATCAAAATGCATTGATAATTATTGGGGATTGGAATCTAAAAACTGGAAACAAAGAGAAGGAACATTAGTTGGAAAATACAACTTTAGTTATAAAAATTAAACTGGAGATCACATAACAGCTTACTGCAAAACCAACAACTTGTCCATAGCAACTACCTTTTCACAATAATATAAATGGTGACACACACACACAGACTTCACCAGATAGAAAACACAGGAATAAAATCGACTGTATTTATGGGAAGAGATGATGGAGAAGCTAAATATAACCAGCCAAAACAAGGCTGGAAGCTAACTGTGGAACAGACTATCACTTGTACGTATGCAAGTTCTAATTGAAGGTGAAGAAAATTAAAACAATTCCTTCAGAACCAAAATACAACAATGAGCACCTAACTGGATTTAGAGAATATTTCGAGAGCAGAGTAAACACCCAGGCCAGAGGATGCTCTGATGAGCTGTGGGATGACCTCAGGAACCTCATCCAGGAAGACAGCAAAACATTGAAAAGACAAGAAAGAAAGAAAGAAAAGACCGAAGTGAATGTCAGACAAGACTCTGCAACTTGCCCTTGAAGGTAGCGTAGCTAAAGTATATGGAAAGAATGGTGAAGTAAAAGATCTGAACAGAAAAGTTCAAAGGGCAACTCAAGAGGACAAAGTAAAACATTATGACAAAATGTGCAAAGGCCTAAAGGATTGTCTGAAAAGAAGCAGCCTTCTACGTGAGGTGTCAGCTACGTCCACATGGAAAAAGTACATCAGCATGTGTGATCCAAGGATTGCATATAAAAAAATACAAGACCAGAGGAGGGAACAGTATTAGGATTTAATTCTGAGAATCCAGTTTGCAGAAGTCTATGGATGATGTGAAAGCCCAAAATCCATTTTCAGGATTTTGAATTACGCCTCTGGTGAATCTCCTCTGGTCAATGACCAGGGATGTGAAAAGTCTTCCTATCAGACAGAGTACATTGGAAGGCAGATTAATGCATGTGTAATTAGGTTAAAGTTTAATACCCTAATATTTGTCCTCCCCCTTTGACCCATTTTAAATTTTTCCTAGTTTTTCTAATGTGTTCTAATGTTTTCTGTTATCTTTTCAACTGAACTTTTTCTCTGTTTTATTTTGTTGCTGGGTTTGGTTTAGTTTTGTATGTTTTTCTGTATATGAAATCCAGGATGGGTAAATCTATAGAGACAGTAACTTGAATAGTCCCTTAGAGCTCTGGCAGGGGAACTTGGAAGGGAATGAGGGGCTAATAATAATGAATACAAGAAGAAAACATCCTAAAATTGGCTGTGGTGATGACAGCAAAACTCTTAATATGATTAAACCATTGAATTGGTTGGTTTGTTTTAGTGCTTAAATAATTAAGAAACAATTCAAGACTCAAGATGCAACATTAAGGATACTATGAGCAAAGTATTGAACAAAGCAGGAACCATCAAAAGAAAACGGAAGGAACATACGCAGTCACTGTACCAAAAAGAACTGGTTGACATTGATCATTTCAAGAGATGGCATGTGAGCAAGAACCTATGGCATTGAAGGAAGAAGCTAAAGCTGCCCTGGAGGCATTAGTGAAAAAACAGGCTTCAGGAATGAACGAAATACCAATGAAAATGTTTCAACAAGCTGATAAAGCACTGGAAGCACTCACTCTTCTATGCCAAGAAACTTGCAAGACAGCTACCTGGCCAGTCAAATCTGTTTTTGTACCTGTTCTAAAGAAAGATAGTCCAACAGAATGTGGAAATTACTGAACAATATCATTCATATCACATGTAAGTAATACTTCGTTTAAGATAATTCAATACCCTTTGCTGCAGTGCATGGACAGGGAACTGACAGAAATTTAAGCTAGATTTAGAAGATGACGTGCAATGAACGATAAAATTGCTGACATCAGATGGATGTTCACTGAAAGCAGAGACTACCAAGATGCTCCTTGTGTTTTATTGACTGTGCAAAGGCACTCAACTGTGTAGGTCATAATAAACTATGGATAATATTGGGAAGAATGGAAATTCTAGAACTCTTCATCACTCTCATGTGGAACCTCTACATGCACCTAGAAACAGTCGTTTGAACAGAATCGCACAGTTTAAAATCAGGAAAGGTGTGCATCAGCGTTGTAGCCTCAATCTGTATATGGAACAAATATTCCAAGAGGTTGGACTATATCAGGGGTGTCAAACTCAAAAGGCGGGCCATTTAGTGCAACAGGCAAGATTCATGCGGGCCACATCACATTTACAAGTTTTGTTAAAAATATATTTTGAAGTGAGGATTCAGGAATATGGATAGGATAATTAAAACACTAAATAATTGTTTTTATTTAAACATTTATTTTATTTAATATATTTATAAAGCTAAAATTATTATTTTTTTACCCGAAACTTGCCAGCACTTTCCTCCTACTAGTTTTCACTTACCTCTTATATTGTGACCGGGAAATATAACAAAGTAACTAATAAAAAACACAAAATGCTGGACAGCTGACAAACATGATGCACAATCGTAATGGCTTCCCTCTAAAAATGTTTACTAGCACTGCTGCTAAGTATGATTCATAACAGCACAACCCAGAGTGCTTTTTAACCTTTTCCCTATTGGGATCTGTTTACATTACGTGACACTAAGCGGCAGTCGTATAGCTTCCAAACGTCGCCGGAACGGAATCAGTGCATTTATACATGGCCACAGGCCCCCAGGAAAGGCACTGGGCCACATATATACTTGTCTTCAGTAGTTAAAGGGTTAACTAGGGAATTGTGTGTATGGTATTGCCTCGATCTCCCCTAAATACTATTTTCTTCATAACAATTTTTTTCTAGTTTCATTTTATTTCAGAGCATCACAGGCCACAAAAAAATTACCTCGGAGGACGCACCCCTGGACTATATGAACAAGAATCTGACTTAAGGATTGGAGGAAGTCTTTTAACAACCTGTGATGGGCAGATAACACAACCTTGCTTGCTGAAAGTGTGAAGGACTTGAAGCACTGCTGATAAAAATCTGACAGTAGCCTTCAGTATGGATTGCAACTCCGTGTAAAGAAAACCAAAATTCTCACAAGTAGACCAATAGATAACAGGATGATAAATAGAGAAAAGACGAAACTGGTCAAGGATTTCATTTTGTGTGGAGCCACAATCAAAGCTCACGGAAGCAGCAGGAAGGAAATCAAATGACACATTTCATTGGGAAAATCTACTGCGGATGACCTCTTTGAAGGGTTGAAGAGCCAGGATATCGCTCTGAGGACTGATGGTGCCCCTCATCCAAGCCATGCTATTCTCAGTCATCTCATATGCACGTGAAAGTTGGACATTGAATAAAGGAAGATTGGAAAAGAACTGATGCACTTAATTAGGCTGCTGGGAAAGACTATGGAAGTTCTGTGGAGTGTTGCAGAACAAACACATCTGCCTTGACAGAGGTACAGCCAGGATGCTCAACAGAAGCAAAGATGGCGAGACACATCGCCGATATGGTCTTCCAATGAAAAATGACCAAGACCGGTCCGTTTCAGCTCACTGACACCTAAGATATCTTTATGTATTCTGCTTCATTTTTGACAACTTACAATTTTCCTATGGTCACACGTTGTACGTTCCACATTCTGAGTATTCACGGATGTTTGCATCTGTTTCTTCTCATTTTGAGTCCTGCCTCATCAGTCAATGAAGCTCTCAAAAGTTTGGCTTCATCCACCTCATTAAAATCAACCCTACCTTAAGGGTTTAGCTCCTCCCCAGTTCTATTTTGAGCGACTTCTAACCTGAAGGGGCTCCTGATCTGACATTAGACCTTATAATGCTCCACTGCTATTCATAAGCCTAACTCGGGCCACATTTTTTGGAAGTAGAGAGCTGGATCCTTCTTTCTAGTGCCTTAGTCTGAAAGCTCTATTGAAACCTATCTACCATTTATAAGCCTGTGGGTATTTAAATTAAGGACGGGTAGCATATCTTCCAGCAGCACAGCAGCACACGAATTGCCAAAGGACACACATAGCATGAACTTTCCATGTAAAGTTAAGCATTAATCTAGACTTCTTGGCGTTCCCAGCACCAAGGACAAGGTCCTTTCTCTGAGTTTTGGTGGTGTAGTGGTTACACAATGGGCTGCTAACTGCAAGGTCAGCAGTTCAAAAGCAACAGTCACTCTGCGGGAGAAAAACAAGACTTTCTACTCCTGTTAGGAGTTACAGTCTTAGAAACTCACAGGAGCAGTTCTGCCCTGTTCCATAGAGTTGTTTGTGGGAAACTAACAATGAGGGAAATATAACTAGGACTAGATTCCCAACTTATAACAGAGGGAATCTAGAAAGCTAGTATTCCACGGTAGGAAAGCCACCACTTCGGTAAGTTAGCGATAACGCCCAAGACATTATCCTGTGTTATATATATTCCCACAGATTCTCCCATAACAGCTATGCTGCCTTAATGTGAGCACATGGTTGATTTTCTCTCTCTGTAGAAGGAGACATTCTTGTTAAATCCTCCCACCGCGGCACCCATCCATCCTCATGCCTTCTTCCAGTGCAGGGAATAGGTTTCCTCACCCGGGAGCCAGGAACTTTACTGTGGTTACCACGCACCGTGTGACATACGTAACTAATGAATATGCATGACTTATGGCTACCTATAAAAGCCCCAAAACAGTAAAGACATTCTCTCCTCCTCCCTCTCTCTGCGCAGACCTGGCTGCTGAGATCATGGCCGTCCCGGAGGAGAGCATGCTACCATAAAATGTGTCTGACTCATTTATTTTATCTTCTCTTCTACCTCTCCTATCCTCTATGACTTTACTACAACTGTATATATTATCGCCATACAATTGCACCTACGGACCCCACCCCATGGTTATTAGAGGCTGGTTTACTCTAACAGTTGCTATGAGTCAGAATCAACTCATTGGCTGGGAGTTTATTGTTTGGGGTTTTGTGCTATTTACTCAAAGGGTGCACCATCAATGCCGCTTGTGAGACATGCAGAATCTTAGACCACACTTAAAATCTACTGACTAAGATTTGGCATTTTAACAAGCTCTCCGGGTGACTTTAAAATGCGAGCAGTGTTGGTGTCGATGAAGTGTTCTCAGACCTTGTCAGCACATGTGGTTAATTGTGATCCTGTTAACTTGAATGAATCCTATCTCCTAATCCTACCATCATATGCTTTTAATGCCCTTAATTGCTATTACGATATATGCTTCCTAACGTGCTCTGGGACATAGAAAAAGGACCTTCTCAGACAGTACACCCAAACATCTTCCCAAAGATGTGATGTGTGAGCTAGTCTTAAAGGATCTGTAGGCATTGACAGGTAGAAAGAAGAGTGCTGTAGGCAGAGGGAATCAAATGGAATCATCAAATATGTTTTAAAAATGTTTAGGGAGCTTCAAGAAATTGAGTGTATATGATGAATAAGTAGCAGAACAGGAAGCTGGAGGCAAATTTTGAAAAGATCTTCTTTACCAAGAAAAGGAGTTCTATTTTTATTATGCAGGTAGGCTGGGGAAAAAATTATTGAAGTGTTTTTCAGTAATAAATGACAATTAAAGTTGTGATCAATATAAGTCATTTTGAGGTTGAATTTGAGGGAGGTTATATTGGCAATAAAATAAGCAGATACCAAAGTGGCCAGTATATCAGGAAGTGGCCCACAGGCCAAGATCAACAATTTCAATCTTGGGAAATATTCCACCAGACAGTGGTTGCCTTATACAGTCAGAAGCTCCAGAACCTAAATAAGGACAGTGTTACACTGCTGTTTTGTGATGGAACTTGGCAAGAACAAGCTTCAGCTGCACTCCTCCAGGCCAAGAGTTCCAAAAGATGGATAGTCTGGGTTCCCCAGCAGGTATTTTTGCGATCAACATTCCAGTTGTTCAAGATGGACATAAGTCTATGGAAGGTGACACAGACGTTAATATTGCTGATATTTTCAAGACATATGTGCTTCCTAAGGTGCAACTACTGACCTCTGTCTAGAAGAATGATGAACATTTAACATCTAGAGAGAAACATTTAGTCCACTGGTCTAACGGACCACACAAACATCAGCCTGAGACCAGAAGAGCTAGCTGGTGCCCAGCTGCCACTACCAACTGCCCTCAAAAGGATCACATTGAAGGTCCTGGATAGAGTGAGAGGAAAACGTGAACCCAAACTCAAATCATGAAAGAGACTGGGCTTACTGGTTGGAAGAGATTGGTGGAATCCCCAAGTCACCCTTCAGTGCTGGAATTAAACTCACCACTGTATTAGAATAATCAACCATTAACGATCAAAAGGGTAGCATTTATCCAAGGACAAAGGACAGATGGTTAGGAAAAAAGGAGGAATGGAAATGAAACACAGAGAGGATATGGGTTAAAGGATAGTACGTTGAGAGAAACAGAGAGGATGGATTGAAACAAAATGTTTATGAATTATTGAATGTAAACCTGGTGATCTGCTCTGTAAACCTTCACCTAACACATTAAAAAGTTTGTTGTTTTTTTTAAATGCAGGCACTCGGTCATTCAGTAAACATTTAAGTTACATATGTATTTGATAAAGAGCCATGGTAGCACACAGTTAACTGCTCATCTGCTAACTACAAGGTTGGTGGTTCAAACCCACCCAGCAGTTCCATGGGAGAAAGCTAAGAAAATTGCAGGGCAACGCAACTTTGTCACAAACGGTCACCATGGATTGGAATCAACCTGATAACAACATGAGCTTAATACTAATGGAAGGACAGGCACCACGATAAATTTAAGGTTATAAGATTTTTCAGCATTTCCAGCTCTGTGTGTGGAGACTGGAAGCGTGAGATTCCTTCTTATCCCCACTGCACTCTTACACAGCAACTTCTGATGACTCTTTGGAATGCTCATTTTTCTACATTTATCAAGTATGGGAGAAATGTTAAATTATTTTTATTGCTGAATGGTAAAGAACAAATTTATTTCCTTCTCAAAGGTCTTACTTCCAGGGCTCCAATGGGAGCCGAATATCAGCTTCTTCTAGGTTGTGAACTGGATTTGGATTATTTGTCTCCTAGGAACCATGGTTGCCTAGTGTAACCACATATTGGACTGTTCATCAGATTGCCAGTTCAAAACCATCATCATCCCCATAGAGGAGGATGAGGCTTTCTAGCCCCATAATGATTTACAGTCTCAGAAATCCATAGGGTTTCCTTTCCCGTCGGGTAATTCTGAGTTGGAAACAATTCAATGGCAAACTGCTCGTTATAAATGGGGACATAAATTTAGGATGAACAGCAGAATTCAGACTCCTAATAAGGAGCTTGTTTGAGTAGTGCCCTCACTTGTATAGGTAGTGGCCCTGGCTTTTCAAAGATCCACTTTGGTCCTTGGGTCTGCTCAGATCAGAATTGTGTCACCCTCTCCAGAGCCACGTCATCCTCTTCTTGGCATGACATCTATCTCGAATGCCATGCGACTGGGATAACAGGAAGAGAGCAGGTTTATCTCCTTGGTGAGGATACAACTAACACCCACGGAAAACCACCAACCACAATGATATCAGCAACAGCTCACATTCACTGGCATTTTAGTCCCAAGTTGTCTTATTGCCAGAGATTCTCATCACAAAATGGGTGGCTAAGGAGAACAGAAATACATTGTCTCACAGCTACTGGTGGCCAGGAGTTTGAATTCAGGGATTTGGCAGGGCTCTAGGGGAAACTCTGTTTGTATCTCTGTGCTCTGGCAACTCCAGACATGTCTTAACATTCCTTAGTTTGTAGACACACATGGCTCTCTTCCTGCCGTTGTGTCTCCCTGTATCTTTTTGTCTCTCTTAAATGGAGTTTCTTGGGTTGAATTAGGAACCAACCTACTCTGGAATGTACTCATGTTAACTAACAGCCTCTTCAAAGACCTCTCTCCCAACAAGGTCACACTCAAGAGTTCTGGAGGTTAGGATTTCAACATCTCTTTTTAATAGGGCACCACTACTTCCATTCAATTTTGTGTCAGTTATTTTATTTATAACACCTCACCTAGACTTCAAGTAGTTCCATGACGTAGGGACTGCTATTTCTAAAAAATTGTTTTAGATAATTATATAACCTATAGGAAAACACATAAACACAAGAACAACTTTTGCATGCATCTGATAGTAGGCTGCACATTTCTGGAGGACAGGGAGGGTCTTACTCGTCGGAATGCCCCACAGCAGCAAGGTCAAAGTTGTTGCCTTTGGTTGCTGTCAAGTTGGGCTCTGACTCATGGGAACCCCATGCACAACCACTGCCCTCCATGGGGTTTTCATTGGCTGAGTTTTAGAAGTAGATCTCCAGGTCTTTCTTCCTGGGCCATCTTAGTCTGGAAACTCCCTTGGAATCTGTTCAGTATCACAGTAGCATGCAAGGTTTGATAGAAAGGGGATGCCTACACTATAAGCACTGGTGAGGAACTGAACCCAGACCTTCAGCGGGAAACGTGAGAATTCTACCACCATTGCCCTCTGACATACTAGTTAATGTTTGTTAAATGATGGAATGGTAAACTAATAGACAAAAGAAATTAATGCTCCTTTGGCTTAGTAGTTCTCAATTTCCCATGTCAGTGCTGGGCTGCTAGCCACAGATCAGCAGTTCTAAACCATCAGCCGCTCTGAGGGAGAAAGAAGAGGCTGTCAACTCCCGTAAATACAGTCTCTGAAAACCCACAGGGGCAGTTCTATTCTGTCCTATAGGGTCACTATGAGTCAGCATTTGCTCAATGGCAGTGAGTTTGGTATGGGTTTTGGTGGAATTTTGGGTGCAAAGCTGCCAATGTCCTTTATCTAGAGAGACCGATACAGTGGGTGGAGCCTGATTCAGGAGCTGGGTTTTTATAATGCAAATATTTTTACTCACCTTTAACCTCATGGTTTTCCGAAAGGAGAACACATCTGCCGTGCCTTCACTACATCATCAAGCTAGAAGCCCCAGGGTGTACTCATAAAACGATGTCACTTACACAACTCTTTCTCCCCAGTAGTTAAAGTACTCTAGGGACTATCACTAAATGGGCTTTTTAAACCCACACTGTCACCATTTTTACATCCAAAAGAATAAAAGTATTCATCAGAATAAGAATGAAAACTTCCCCAACTGCATAAAATGGAACTAGTGACTAGGAGAAGAAGGAATCCATTAAGCTTGCAATATCCTAAAATTTGCTCTTATTTTTCTTGTCAGTAGAACTTTATAGGTGTTCTATTATGCCAAGCATATAAATGGTAAACACACACACTGAAATGATGCCTGTTTCTGTTCAGAGCTGGGAGGGACACACTAAAGTTCATATTGTCCACTTCAGACATTCAAATATTCATTCATCCAAATGTTAGACAAGCACTAGTCGATGCTAGAAATACAGAGCTGAAGGGTGTCATTCTATCCTCTCCAGTGTTAACAGTTTAGTGGGGGCGGTCTAGGAAATCAGGAGTTATAACGGGTTAGAGGGGGCTTCAAACGTGTGTCGAAAAATCCCACTACTTTTAACTGCTTTATTGATGTATAATGCACACATCTTCCTTTTCAATAGTTCGATAATGCTCAAAAGAGCTGGGTGACCATCACCACAATCAATTTGAAGACATTTCATTATTTCCTTGTAGTCGTTTTTAGCTCCCCACTACCCACCATTAATCCAGTGGCTGTCTCTATAGATTTACCTATCCTGGATTTCATATACAGAAAAATCAAATCAAAACAAGACAAAAGGCCAATGCCTTCCACATCCAAATCCTTAGGATAGTAGCCCATCAGCTGCTTCTCACACTAGGGTGTTTCTCCTTGAGCTCAAGGGAGTATTTCAGTTCTTTTAATCTGCTGCAGGTGTATTTAAGGTAGAGTCCAGTCCGCTTAATGAGAGTTGCATGTTGTATTTCTCTGGTATGGTCTATGAAGGCTGTTGTATACCTCCAAAGTACAGAGCCTAAAGTCCCCGCTGTCTATAATACACAGCCTGGGTCACCCAGGGCTAAACAAAGACTGGGTCAAAAGTGCCCAGTTAGGAATGGGAAAACAGGCTAATTCTCCCACTGAGAGTCTATGTATTTAATGTGTTTTTCTCAAAGGCAGGCTGTGCCACCTGGTTTACCCACCAACAGAATGTTCCCACAAACTTTTTGAAGCCCTCTCACATAGGAGAGAGTACAACTACCCCCTTAAGATTTTCTAGGCTGTCGTTTTTACAAATGGAGCCCTGGTGGTATACTGGTTAAGCGTTGGGCTGCGATCCGCATGATCAGCAGTTCAAAACCACCAGCAGCTCCACGGGAGAGAGACTGGGCCTTCTCCTTCCGTCAACAGATAGGGTCTTGTCACTGACCCCCCACAGAGGGGTCACAATGAGTCAGCAGTGACTCCATGGCAGTGAGTAGAGTCTTTAAAGGAGGAGCCTTGGTGGTGCAGTGGTTAGGTGCTCAGCTGCTACCGGACAGACCATTTCAAACCCACTAGCCACCTCCTTTGGAAGAAGAGGCCTGGCAATCTGCTCCAATCAAGATGACTGATTTGGAATCTTTATTGGACAGTTGTAATTGTCGACGGAGTTAGCACAGACTCACGGAAGCAAGTCACCAAGTCTTTTCTCCCAGAGTCCTGCTGTTGGACTCAAACTGCCAAACGTTCTTTCTCTTTTTTCTTTACGAATTGGAATGCTAGCCACAAGGCCAGCAGTGGGAAACCCCAGCAGCTCCATGGGATAAAGATAAGGATTTCTACTCCCGGAAAAGAGCTACTGTCTTAGAAACCCACAAGAGCAGCGTCGCTGAGTCGACTCAATGGCAGTGAGCTGTGAGTTATTCTGGGTTGGCCCTCCTGCCCCTTTCTGCCTTCTGAATTGTACTTTTAGATAAATGCTGACCTTTTAGTCTCATATAGTTGAATGTTCTCGCAAGCACGTACCTCACAGAATCACTGTTCTGCCTCTCGTTAGCTGTAAGGTGGTCTCTGGAAGTGGGGAGAACCATTGACAGCTGAATATTTAACCCTTGGACCATCAGGGCTTCTCTGTTAGGATTTACAATAGATATTTTTGAGTACCCAATTCAATTCATAACCTAATGTTTCTGTCAGGGTTCTTAGTCACAAGCAATAGAAATTGCCTTTGGTTGATTAAGCAGAAAATAAGTGTATTTAAAATTACGTTTGACCGATCACAGAATTTTCTGCATAACTCATCAGGAATAGAGTCCACACAGCCAGAAATACCTAAGATCGTGCCAAAGAACTGGTCCAGCAAAGATGCTGCTGAAGCTGGTGCTACCAGTGCCACTTTCCCCACATACTGAGTGCCACTCTAACCCTGCTGCCTCAGACAGTCCTACTATACTATCACCATCACTGTCATCAAAAAAGTTTCCCTTTGGTTCTGGTCCAACCCAAACCACTGCCAGCATGTTGACTCTAACTCATTAACCTAGAGAAGACAGTAGAATGCTCCCTTAAGTGGCCAAGACCGTAAAGCTTTAACGGGAACACATGACCTTACCTTTCTGCCCAACTCTGTATCACCAGGGCTCCTTTGGTTCTGGTCCTTAGGCCTCTATTCAAAGTCTAGGGAAGAGGTACCACCTAGCACCACCTAGGCCCTTGCCTTGCCTAGCTAAAGGCAAGCTAGGAAAGTAGGTGCTTACCTGTTTTGATCATCCATTCCTGCAAAGTAAACCATGTATCTCTGAAAACACCAGCAACCCTATCAAGATTCTAGAGGCTGACTGGGTTCACCTAGCAGTGCTTCTGCCCTGTGCAGTGTCTGCTGAATCTAAAACCATCTGAAAACGCATCCGGGCTGAAATGTCTGAAAGGGGCACATTCACACAGCCAGCTGTTAGCTGGGGGCTCTTCACCAGAACGTTTCAGCTCTCCTCCTTGGGGCCTCTTCACATAGACTGGGCATCCCCAGCATGGTGCTCTCTCAGTACATGATGTCTCTCTTCTGAGAGGTAGCATTTCAGCAGCCAATGCAGAAGCTGCAGGTCCCTAACATCTACCTTTTGAAGTTACACAGCATCTCGTTCAAGTGGTCACTTCAAGCCGCAGACTCAAGGAAAGATGGAACGCCTACTCTCCACGCAAGGAATCACACACACACACACACACACACACACACACACACACACACTACAGCAATCTTCATTTCCCTTGCTGGCACTGGCATTCTCAACTTTTTTAATGGAAAGAAGGCTTTATGTCCCAAGTAGACTCCTCTCAATGCTAATAATTCATAGCAACCCATGAGACAGAGTAGACTTGCCCCAGGGAATTTTCTCAATACTCTTTTTTTTTTTGGGGGGGGGGATCTATACTTTTTAACAGAAGCCGATCACTAAGTCTTTCTCCCATGGGGATAGGGTGGGGGTTTGAACCACCCACCTTCAGGTTAGGAGCCAAGCCCATGACGACCAGGGCTCCTTACATCGACACAAATTAGAGATGTCTCCAAACAGGAGAAAGAGGTCACGATGCTGAGCAGACAAAAAGAATGACAATTGCCAGGTGTAAGAAGCACAGAGTGGAGTGTCTCAAGCAGAAGGAAGAGTGTTGGAAGTCACACAGAGAGCTTCCGTGGATGCTGCCACTTAAATAGTGCCCTCCTCGTGCAAATGTAACTCCAGCAATTCTCCTGCTAAGACTGCATCAGAACAGCTACCTGTTGTCCAGATGGTAGTGCCACTGTATTTGCACATATTAGAGGGTTTGAACTAATCACAAGAGACTGGAAGTTGCAGCCCTTGCTTGTTTTCTCCTTGCTACATCTTTAGAACTCTTTTCAAGATCACTGCTTACAAGATCTGCTCCAGAATAGGAGAGGTTTATTGAATACCTGATGACCCAGGGGATACAGTAATTTGGAAATAAGTGGAAAGAGACTTGGGCCTTATCTGTACCTTCTGGTACAGAAAGTAGATCTTTCTCTGACTTCTCATGATGAAAATATTCAAAGTAGCAGAAAAGTAGAACGAATCGCTGGTCGATCCACTACCTCGATGCAGTTCAACAATCATCAGCATTTTGCTGTATTTTCATCCCATTTTTTTTCTGAACCACTTTAAAACAAATTACAAATCTTATGACATTTAAAACAAGGGCATTCTCCTAAATAGCCATAGTTATTTATTATATCGACAAAATTGGGCAATAATTCTCTGATAGCCTCTAATAATCAGCCCATATTCAGGTTTCCTCAATTATCCCCATAATACCTTTCATAACTAGCTTATTGAACTGAGGATCTTATCAAGAGCCAGGCATCGCGTTTGGTTATTTCTCTCTGGTTTCTGTTCATCCAGAAGGCCACTTTTGAAAAGACGAAGTTATTTGTCTTGTAGAATAATCCATGCCCGGATTTGTACAATCACTTCTTTGTAGTCCTGCTTAACTTGTTCCTCCGGTATTTCTTAGATGTAAAGGCTGATTTAAATTCAGGTTAGATGTATTTGGCAAGAATGCCAAATGTATTTCTGTGATCCGTGAGCTTCATCTGTGGCCTGGGTCCCTCATGTTGCACCATATCAGGAGGGAATTGAATCGTGTTGAATTGTCTCTGCCTTTCAGATTGAGGGTAGGTGGCTTTGGTGAAGTGAAATTACTTTGCTATGGCTCTTCTGTCAATTGTCTTTGTAACTCCTGCCAAATGACTGGCTAGGAGCCTGCATCTAAGGTGTCAAGAATTCTAACTAGGGAATTGGCCAATGTTGCCATTCCATTGGGTTTATTGTGAGTCATCTCAGAAGCAGGATAAGAGAATCTCGCAACTCTAATGAAAGGAGAGCAACAAGCAGCACCCCTCTGACACCTCTCCTGGAGAAGGGGTGGCGGCAGCAACTGAGGCAGCAGCAGAGACCATGAGACAGAGAGGTGGGCTTCCTGGCCCATAGAATGAGGACAACTGCAGGTCATCAAGCCGAAGGCTGGCTTACAGAGTGGAATGCCCACTGGGCATTGATCGGTACTAAAGGAGCTTTGTAACATTTGCCTGAACAGAAGGCAAGTACCTTATAGCTAAGAGGTCAAGGATCAGAGAGGAGAGACTGGCTGCCAGAATTCCTGAGAACAGACACTAATCTTGACTTGTAGCCTATTAGGCTCCCTATTAAATCAAGGGGATCCACCTAAGACTTAATGTGAGGACCGTTCAAATGGATTTTGGGCTTCCATTCTCATTAATAGCCTTCTGCAAACCAGGTATTCAGAATTTAAGCTCTGATACTATTTCCTCCTTCAGATTTGGATTTTATTATTTACAATCCTTGAATGACACAGGCTGGCGTGCTTCTTCCATGTGGACAGATAGTTCACCAAAAACACCCATGTGGCCAACATATTAAGAAATGCTCATGGTCACCAGCTGTCCGATAGCGGCAAATCAAAATAATGATGAGATACCACCCCAGCACTAAAAGCAAAGTTCTAAAAAACAAAAGATAACAAAATCTGGAGAGACTGTAGACAGATTAGAACCTTCATATGCTATGGAAAGCAGTATGGCACTCCCTCAAAAAATTGGGACTAGAAATACCTGAAGATCCAGTTATCTCTTTATTTGGTATATACCCTAAAGAAATAAGAACGGTAGCCCAGATGTAGGCACTGGTCACAATAGCAAGAAGATGGAAAAATGTACCTGGCTGGCATTGGTAAAATGGATAAATACATTTTGGTACATACAAAGTGTGAAATACTGCTCAATGTTAAAGAATAATGACAAATCTGTAAAACTCATATGACATGGATGGACTGGGAGGATATTATGCTGTACAAAACTAGTTAATCAGGAAAGGACAGATATCGTATGAGATCATTGCTATTATAAAATAAAAAGAATGGTTTTCACACTAAAAGAAATAGATTTGGTTGTTGAAGGGTGGAGGTCTTGGGGAAGGAGGAGAGGAGAAGTTAAAGCCTGGTGGGTGGACAGATGTTAGCATGATTGAAGAAGATCATTTACAACAAGAGGGAGATGGACAAAAAATAATGAAAATAAGGCAATAACAAGAATTTTGATGCGATACCAAATATAAAAATGATTAGCATCTAACTCACAATTACATTTTTTAAAATCATAATAATTCAGTAGATGTTTTTAATTTAAAGTTTAAAGATTAACCCAGGGCAATAGTTTCAGGGGCTCACAGAACCTTTAATTATGAAATCTGGAATTTATGAGAATTTGAGATTCTGTTCTGAATTTCCCCCCTTTTGATGAGTATTCTTTTATGAAATCTTTGACCAAAACATTGAATGATGGTCCATTTCTTTGACCTATGGCAAAGTAGGTAGTTGTTCACAGAGACAGATTAGCTGTCCATTCCAAATCATCATCATGTCCCTGGCTTTCCTTCCTTTGATGAATCAGGTAAATAGAGACCCATTGTTATGGCCTGGAGGCCTGCTTGCAAACCTTTGAGACACTGCGCAATGAACTAAGAGGGAGAACAGATACGTTAAATATGTTATTCTGCCCATTAACTGGGATGTGCCCTTGAACCATGACCATAAACCTGTAAACCAAGAAACTAAACCCATGAGGCAGCCTTAGTGGTGGAGGGGCTCAGTAGGTACTTTTTTTTTTCTTTCCATTTTTTGTTGTTGGCATAAAGAAATCCATTACACAACTTTAAAAAAACGTTTTATTAGTGAATTGGCTGAAGTTGCACAAAGCAGATCAATTTTTCATTCAACAAGTTCAACACATTGTCATTGATTTCAATCCCCACAACATAATATCGCTTGTCCCACTTCCTCTGTCTTCTGTTTCCATTCTACCCTGTTTCCTAACTCTTCTGAACTTTATGTGCTGTCCTTCCTTAATTTCAATAGTCTAAGGCATGCACAGCTCCCTAGTGTTCACTTTATAGACCTATTATTTGGTTGAAATTTGATCCATGGGGGTGAGTTGCATTCCAGATCTGAAGGGTCACTAAGGGTCACATAGTCTGGGGGGTCCACTAGTAAATTTTTAAAATCTAATAATTTTGAGTTTTGCTCCACATTTTTCTCTCATGCTATCACACAGGTTTTGCTAATGTCACTTCTTACAGGTGTACACATACTGAAAGCAATTAGAATATTCAGCTGTTTAGCCCTACTCTTGATCAACAAGATATTTCCATCACCATTAAGTATCGCTCCCTTTATCCCCTCTGGTAACCACTAATAAATTTTGTTTTCTATACATTTGCCTTCTCTTTTTATATAATTGAGGTCATACAATATGTTCCCTTTTGTGACTGACTCAGAGCAATGTTTTCAAGGTTCATTGGCTGAGTATTATTCTATTGCATGTATAGACCACATTTTGTTTATCCATGCATTTGTGAATGGGCACTTGGGCTGTTTGCAACTTTCAGCATGAATAATGCTGCCATGAACCTCAGTATATGTCTCTGAGCCTCTTCTTTCAAGTATTTTTTGTATATACCTAGGGACTTGTTGAGCAACTTCACACTGGTTTCCACAGGGGCGGTACCACGTCGCATCCTCTCCAGTAATGGAAGGGTTTCAATGTTCCCACAGCCTCTCTAACATTTGTTATCTTCTGATGGGTGTGAGGGGAGGGTCTTTTCCTTTTTATTCTTTAATTATAACTTAGTGCAAGTAAAATTGTTTTACCTTTAGGTTTGATTTGCATCTCTCTGATGCGAAACATCCTTTCATGTCTTTTGTGGCCATTTGAATATCGTCCTTAGTGAAATGTCTATGCAAGTCCTTTGCCCATTTTATGACTTTTTTTGTTGTTCCTTCATTGCAAAGTTGTAAAAGTTATGTATGTATATATATATGATATACGATATACATATAACATATACATATTTATAGTATTCTTATTGTTATTAGATTCTTGTTAGCTATATGGTTTCCAAAGGTATTCTTCCAGTTGGTAGTTTGTCTTTTCCCTTTTTTTTTCCCTTCACGCGCACATGAGTGAGAGAGAATTAAGTGATGGTTTTAAAGAACAGATTAGTTTTAAGTTCAACAGTTGATACACATTTTGTTGCAACACATCCACTATAATCCCCTCAATGTATTGTCTTAGTAGAGTCTTTTGATGAACAAAAGTTGTTCATTTTTATGAGGGCTCATTTATTTATTTTGCTATTCTGATTACATTAGACATGTTGAAAGCTAGGCTTGACAGTGTTGCTTCTGCTTGTTCTCGGAATTTTGTGGTTTTAGCTTGCAAATTTAGGTTCTTAATCCATTTTGGATTTGTTTTCATGTATGCTGTGAGGCATGGATCTCTCATTTTTCTGCATATGGAATTCCAATGATCCCAATACCATCTATTGAAAAGATTTTTCTTTCCCCATTGGCTGGACTTAGCATTCTTGTCAAAATTAGTTGATCATTGTTGCTGTTGGTGTTGTTAAGTATCTTTGAGTCAGTTCCAACCCATAGCGACCCTATGCACAACAGAGCAAAACACTTCCCAGTCCTGTGTCATCCTCACTGTTGTTTATATGTTTGACCCCATTGTTGCTGCCACTGTGTCAATCAATCTTGTGAAAGGTCTTCCTCTTCCTCCTACTATTCTGTTTTACCAAGCATGATGTCCTTTTCCAAGGACTGGATTTTCCTGATAAAATATCCAAAGGACATGAGATAAAGTCTCAACAGCCTCACTTCTAAGAAGCATACTGGTTGTACTTCTTCCAAGACAGATGTATTTGCTCTTTTGACAGATCATGGTACTTTCAATATTCTTTTCCAGCACCACAATTCAAATGCATTGATTCCTCTTTGGCCTTCTTTATTCAATGTCCATCTTTTACATGCTTATGAGGCCATTGAAAACATCATGATTTGGGTCAGGCACACCGTAGTCTTCAACATGCCATCCTTGCTTTGCAACATGTTAAAGAGATCTTGTGAAGCAGTTGACCATAGATGTGTGGATTTATTTCTGAATTCTCAATTTGACTCCATTAGTGTTATATCTGCCATTAGACCAGTAATTGGCTGCTTCAAATACTGTAACTATTCAGGGCCCTTGCCATTCCATACATTTGAGGAATGTTGTTTTCTATTTTTGTAAAGAAGGCTACAACAATTGTGTAGGGATTACATTGACTCAATAGTTAGTGAAGTCTCAATAGTTACTTTGGATGGTATTGACATCTTAGCAATATTAAGCCTTCCATTCCATGAACATGGAACATCTTTTCATTTATCTAAGTCTTCTTTAATCTCCTTCAGCAGTGCTTTATAGTTCAAATTGTCTGATTCCTTTGAGTCGTTGGTTAGATTAATTCTGAGATATTTCATACTCTTAGATGCTCTATTGAATATGGCATTGATTACTGTGTTAGTCTGGGTACATTAGAGAAACAAATCCACAGAAACTCATGTATAAGAGAGAGTTTTATATAGAGGTTAAGTGTGAATTGAGAAAACATGCCAACCCAGTGCTGCCCAAGTCCACAAGTCCAACATTAACCGACTAACCCATATGTCCAACACCGATCCACAAAGTCCTCCTCCATCTCACAAAACAGACGCAATGATGCCGATTGCAGAAGGAAAGCAGAGTCAGTGAACGTGTAAACATCTCAGTGCTGGCAGGGGTCTCCACATGGGTGCTCTAGCACCCAGGGCTGCATAGGGGTAGGTCCATGTGGCTTCTCCTCAGGAATGTCTTGCAGGAAGTGAGCCTTGCCAACTAAAGCAGGGAACTGGCTAAGGTAGCTGCACCCTGGTCTGACAGTCAGAAAGCAAGAGACCCGAGAACTGGAAGGCAAGGCTCACCAAGCCATTTCTCCCTCTGCCCTTCAATTAACCCCACATGTGTTTAATCGGCCAGGTTGGCACAATAAACTAATTAACTCACTTACCTAGTTTCCCATTAAGATTTGTCAGAAATTTATATAGAATGCAACTGATTTTTGTTTGGTCTTGAACCCTGTAACTTTTCTAACTCCCTTCATTAGCTCTATAAGTTTTCTTGTAGACTATTTGGGATTTTCTAATATCAATTCATATCATTCACATAATAATATCAATTCATATCACTTAGTTATGGAATCAATTCATATCACTTAGTTATGGCGTATGACTTTTCATATGCCATTGAATTCTGTTGGTTAGCATTTTGTTGAGATTTTTTTCATCTATATTTATAAGATCTTAACCTGTAGGTTTTTGTTTTCTTATGTCTTTGTCTTGTTTGAGTACCAGTTTGCTTCATAGAATGAAGTAGGGACTCCTCCCTTTCTTCTTTATCTTTTGGAAGAGTTTAAGCAGCATTTCTTAATTCTCTAAATTTTAGGTAGAATTTCTCAGTGAAGCCATCTGGTTCAGGACTTTTTATTATTCAGAGGTTTTTTATACTGTTAATCTCTTCATTTTTTATGGGTCTGTTGAGACTTTCTATTTTCTCGATCAATTTGGGTTTGCTGTGTGTGTTTAAGAATTTGTCCATTTCATCTAAATTGTTATATTATTGCTGTTTGCTGCCATGAAGTTGTTTATAATGTCTAATCATAATTCTAGTCATTTCTACATTGGTTGTAATATCCCCCTCTTCATTTTTATTTTTGCATCTTTTTTCTTATTATTATATATGTGTATGTTTGTTTTTTGTTAGTCTGGCTCAAGATTTGTCAATTTTATTATTTTGCAGAACCAACTTCTGGTTTTGCTGATTCTCTGTTATTTTTCTGTTTTCAATTTTATTTATTTTGCTCTGGTAGGTTTAGGCTTAGATTGCCTCTTTCTAGTTCCAAGAGTTAAGTTAGGCCGTTTGAGGATTTTCTTGTTTTTACGGGTGAACATTTACTGCTATAAATTCTCCTGCCTTCATTACATCCCATAAGTTTTAATATGTTGGACTTTAATTTTTATTTGACTTTAGAGAAATTGTGATTTCTCTTTTGATTTTTTCCCCCTGAATCCATTGGTCATTTAATGGTGTGTCATACATTTCCATATGTTGGTATATTTTCTAGGTGTTTTTGTTTTTTTATTATTGATTTCTAAATTTATTCCATTGTGCACAGAGAAGATTCTTCATATGATTTCAATCTTTTAAAATTTATCAGGGGTTGCTTTGTGACTCAGCATGTGATCTATCCTGAAGAATGATCCAACTGCACTGGAATAGAATGTATATTTTGCTGTTTCAGGATGGAGTTTTCTACATGTCTATTAAATTTAGTGAGTTTATCATTTTATTCAGTTCTCTATTTCCTTGTTGATTTTCTTTCTAGATGTTCTGTGCAGTTTTCTATTATTATTGTAACACCATCTATTTCTCCCTTCAATGCTGTCAGTGTTTGATTTTATATGTAGGTGCCCCAATGTTGTGGACATCTGTATTTGTTAGTTCTTGATTGGTTTACCTTTTTGCTATATGTAAGGTCCAGTCTCATCTCTTTTAACAGGTTATGTATTAAAGTCTACTTTGTCTGATTTATGAATGCCATCCCAGCTCTTTTTCCTTATTATTTGCGTGAGATATTTCCCCCCATCCTTTTGTCTTCAATCTATGCATGCCCTTGGAATTAAGATGTCTCTTGTAAACGGGCATACTTTGGTTTGGTTTTTGTCTTGATTTGTTTTGTTTCTTTATCCATTCTTCCATATTCTGCCTTTTACCCCTCACAAGTTTCTTTATTTATTTACTCTTAAACTATTTCTATAAAATATATGAAATGGTGTTTTTCATAGATTTTCTAAATGTTTTCATGTGTTTTAAATTATTCTCTCTTTTTTTATCATTTTATTAGGGGCTCATACAACTCTTATCACATCCATACATATGTCAATTGTGTAAAGCACATTTATACATTCATTGCCCTCATCCTCTGCCTTTTAATTGAAGGATTTAGTCCATTATGTTCCCTGTAATAACTGCTACAAAGGCCTACTTTTACTATTTTGTTATTTGTGTGTGTGTGTGTGTGTGTATGTCTTAAGCCTTTTGTTGTAGTTACATAATCTGGTGTCAACTTGAGACTACTAAGAGTGAAGGGGTGGAGATTAGCATGTCAATCAGGTCACAGCTTGATGACCTCATTTGGAGCACACAGGAGATAAATAGCTCATTGGAGGCCAGATCCACACTCTCTGCTACACATTCCTGTTGACAAGCCACATGGAACTACGCTGACAGAGACAGAGCCCTGGAGCTGGAGGAGCCATGTGGAGACCCCTGCCAGTGCTGAGATGCTTCCACTGCCACTGGAACCACAAGACTTTCCACCCACTGGCTTGTGATCTTCCTGCATTCGGCATCATTGCATGGGTTGTGTGAGTCTGAAGAGGAATTTATAGACTGGTATTGGACATATGGGCTAATATCAGACTTGCGGACTTCATCTGGACTGGGCAGGGATGTTTTCTTAATATAAAAATGCTCTGTTATATCAAGCTCTTTCTTTTTATAAAGCTCTTTCTTATCCACATGAGTATCTATGAATTTCTTTCTCTAGTCAACCCAGACCAACACACTTTTTATGTCTTTGTCCTTTTCTACTATATACATTTGTGTTTTGCTGCTCTATTGTCATGAGCTTCCTTGGTTCACTTCTTTCTTCTGTGTATATTTTTTATATTTTTTCTTAGTGGTAACCATGAATATTATATTTAACATCTTTTTGAGCAATGGTGGTGCAGTGGTTAAGCACTTGGCTGCTAATTGAAAGATTAATGGTTCAAACCCACTTCATAGGAGAAAGATATGAGTAAGTTGGCACCGACTAACAACGTCAGTAACAAATAAGAAATTTCATATCATATCTACTTCTCTCCCTTTCTTTTCTTACTGTTATCACTGATTATGTCTATTTTATCTCATGTGCCCTGTAATATCATTTTATCCTTGCTTCTTACATATTTGTTATTAAAAAACATGAGGGAGAGGAGCAAGGGACAATCACTAACCAGATGACAGATATGCTAATTTGGGTGAGAAGAAAGGCAATATACAATAATAGGGTGAACAGCACAATATCCCTAAGGTACCAAAAACAGCACAGGTAAAGACTACCACATATATAATCCTGCAGTATCATTAATAACAAACATGAATCTACAAATGAATACATAGGCAGGATACAAGATGAACAAGTATGAGTAAGCCGAAGGGACTCTACCCGACTATACATAGTTTGGGCAGACAATATTTTTACATACGTATCTGTACATGCTGTAAACATATCGGTGTGCATACCAGAACAGAAAAGGGACAAAATGACATAAACTTCTTAGGCCTAACCAAGCACCTTGAGGGAATGAGCAGTTGGGTCTGGGAGTTCAGGACTATGGTCTGTGGGATATGGAAGCCAATGGGCCTAACAGAGTCCCCAAAGACAATGCTCGACAATCTACTTCAGTGAGTAATGACGGAGATCCTAAAAGTTTGTGAGGGCCATGTAAGGTGCAACTATTGGTGTCCCCCCATCCGAAGCAAAGTGAAGCAAGTCAGAACACGTGGAAAGAGTGAGTCCAAAGGCAGGTCGAGTGCGAGTATGGGAGGGTTTTCGCTTTGGAAGCTTCCTGTAGCAGTTCGGAACAGTCTGCAACCAACAATTGCAGGTGAAGGGGAGAGGTGTCACCCGTTGGTCAGACCCCCGTGGGGGTCTGCTTTGTTGCGGTCAAAGTCTCCTTGGTAAATTGCTGTCAGTGAGTACAGCCTCTACTCAAGACTCCTGCCTCCTAGCACACAGCAGCTGCAGCCAGCAGAAGTGAACATAAACTAACCCTACTTGACTCCCAAGGAGATGTGTGCTTTGGGTTTCAGACAGACCTCTGCTTAGCATTCCCTCAGCACTGTGCTGAGTGCATAAAAAGGTTCATTTAGTTGTTTTCATTAATTTTAAAAGATCACAAAAACAATGAAAGAGATTATATATTGATAATTATAACTCACCCCCAAAACCTCACTGCCATCAACTCATAGTGACCCTATAGGACAGGGTAGAACTACTCCTGTGGGTTCCCGAGACTGTTATTTACTGGAGTAGAAAGCCTCATCTTTCTCCCCCTGAGTGACTGGTGTTTTCAAACTGCCAACCTTTTGGTTAGCAGCCCAAATGCTTAACCTCTATGCCATCAGATCTCCAGTAATTATAACTAGGTAACTATAAAGCTATTGAAGGACACGATAAATAGCAAAGCTTTAAAAAGCTATTAATTAAATTTTTAAAACATTTCCAAAAAAAATTTCTGGATATATCATTTATTCAACAAATATGTATTGTCATCCACTATGTACCAAGCTATGTTATTGAAGTTAGAAATATAGAAGCAAATAAGGCAGAAATCCCTGTCCTGATGCAACTATAAGTTGCATAAAATTATCTTTTTTATTTTTCTGTCCAACTCTTTAATCACAAAAAGTAAAAGCAGATAATAAGTTCTTCACAAATGTAATACACTAGTTCTATATTATTCATAGAAATATAATGGGAGCAATATATGTGATTTAAATTTCCTAGTTACTACATTTTAAAAAGTAAAAGGTGATAAATTAATTTAATTATATCTCTTTTTTAATCAAATATATTTAAAATATCATTTTAACATGTAACCAATGGTTTTCAATTACTAATGGAATTTAATTTTTTTGTACTGGGTCTTCAAACTCTCAAGAGGAATTACACACCTTCTACATGCTCAACAATCACATGAAGCTCAAGAACAAAGATAACTCACTGCCACTCAGTCATTGTAACTCACAGGGACCCTATAGGACAGTGCAGAACTTCCCTTGTGGGCTTCCAAAGCTGTAAATCTTCACTTGGTGAAATTCCCATCAAATCAGCTATAAAATATGAGCAAAAAAGTTTAGTTATGCCCTATTACACAAATATGTTTGTGTGTATACACACACACATACACACAGTCATTCCACATGATTAATTGTAACATGATTTCTATCTGACATAAATATTTGGCTTAAATACATTCTGTATTGTGATCACAGTTAACCGAGCATATAGAAAGCAATTTTATTCAGAATCTCAATGGGGTTTTTCGCTTTGGTGAAAAAGAGATTGTACATACAAGTAGTAGAATAGGGTAAAGAGTGGAAGTTACTCAGGATTAGGAACATGAAACTTGACTTCTAAAATCAGTTCTCTATAAATGTACTAGGCTACTGGGGAAACCTTTGCCATTTAACCTCTTCCTCAAACCAACCAAATCTACTGCCATCAAGTCAATTCTGAGTCATAAAGCCCCTAAGTAGTGTTTCTGAGGCTGAAAATCATTACAGGAGCAGATAACCTCAACTCTCTCCTCAGAGAGGCTGGTGGCCTTGAACCACTAACTTTTTAGGATGTTACTAATCTTACTTGTAGATTTGGAAAGGGTGGAGGAGAAGTTGCTGTTGGATAGTTGCTGTTGCAACTTTTCCACCAATTTTTTCCATGGCTCAGATTATATATAAGTAGTATTTTTAGATATTATAGTACATTTTCTCTTGGTTAACCTATCATACTCACAGTGAAAAAAAGAAAAAGACCCCACAACTTTGTATTTTATATTTTACAATGATGTAAATGTGGAAATGGGGAAAGTGTTTTAAATGACAAAGCAAGTTAAGTTGTGGTTAGGTCCAAGAAAACTGAGTGGACTCAAATGGAGGGACAAATTGTGAGACTTGGGTAGGACGGGGGTAGCGTTTCGTTCTGCCATGTGAGTCTCTCTGAGTCCAAACAGACTCGCAGGCACCTAACAACAACAGCAACAACAAAAACTGTATTATTGTTTAAAGTGATAAAGTCAAATGGCGTGGGGAAAAAGAATTCTCAATCAGAAGAGCAGGGTTCTAGTCTCAATCCTATATTATTTTGTACAAAGCTGTCTCTATTTTGTACAAAGTACAACATCTTGTGATTTCATACAAATCACAACATCTCTGATCAATTCTTCTATAAGATGATGTTAACTTGCTCCACAGGGTCAGTGTGTGAATCATCAGAAATAAGATACCAGTACTTGAAAACAATTTTGAGAAGTTGTGCTAATCCCAGGCATAATAAGATAATAATGTATCAGGAGCTATCTTTATTAGGCTTTTCATAAACAAATGTTGTAAACTAGCTGGTTCCTGGAAAAAGTGACTTCCTAGATGACTTTTAAAAAGAACATGTCAAAGAATTATATAACAAGCATAATGTGTCCTCTACCTAGAATGTCAACACTTTGTGCCACATTTGCTGCAGATTTTATCAAATATGACAGTTTCAGATAAAGTCCCCTTCAGAGCTTTCTGATCCATTCCACAATTTATAAAATTATATCCATTAATAATAACTGATTTGTTTTCAAAAATCACATGCATTGTAAAAAAATTATTCTCATCTGAGACGGTTTTCACTTTTTGTTTCTGCAATCTAGCCATGTTCATTTTACCATGTGTTGAATAGTAATTCATACATCACATTTATTCATTAAAAAGTACTTATTTTTGCCCAGAAAATATTTACTGGGCTATAAAACAGACTCAGAAGAAATGCATGTTAAGTTCCTTTCAACTTTTAGCTTTCTTTTCTCTCTGAAACGTTATCCACTGGTAAAACCAGAACAAAAGAAGGAAACCAAACTCACTGCCATCAAGTCAATGCCGACTCTTGCCAACTCCATGGGACAGGGTAAACGGCACCTGTGAATTTCTGAGATTGTATCTCTTCCAGGGAGTAGAAAGCCCTGTCTTTCTCCCATCCAGTGGTAAAGAGGCACACTCCTATATTGCTGTGGCATTACAAATTGGCACATCAAAACACAATACCGTTAGTCCACGACGACTCATAGCGACCCTATGTAAGGCTTCCAAAGCCATAGATCTTTGCCGGAGCAGAGCTTCATCTTTCTCCTACGGAGCGGCTGGTAAGTTGGATTAGCTCAGCTTGGAGTTAGTAGTCTAAAATTTACCTAACAGGGTCACCAGGGCTCCTTAAAAATTGGTATCGTCTTTGGAAAAATAATAATTTATTTATAATAAATATATAATTTATTAAATAATAAAATAAGAATTTTTAGAAAATGAAATGCCAATAAAGCAGTCATAGTCTTTTGCCCAGTGATTTTCTCTTATTAAGAAAAAAATTGCCAAAATTGCATAAAGCCGCTTATGTAAAATGCTGATCAAAGTATTATTTGTAATGGTGGGAAATGTCCAATAATTGTATGAGTAAATCACGGTGTGTACACTCAATTTTGAACGCTTCATAAGCAATTAGAAGTTAAGGTTTTATAAGATTTTAAGCAATAGGAGAAAATATTTACAATATAACATTAAGTTTAAACAAGACGCAAAATCTACTTACATTGTGATCACAACTTTATCAAAGTCTGCACACAGTAAATATTAAGTATACATATAACTGTTTCATAATGCATATAATAATACTTTCACAATGCAATATGGTCATAATTTTCACTATTTTAAGCAAAGAAAAAAAATGTTACTATCATCAGGTCCAAGTAATGAATTCTAATGAGTATATTTCCCAGACTTATTTTATCATCTTAAAAACACTCAGCGATAAGCATTTTCTTTTTGGAATGCAATTTGATAATCATTAGAATGCCTATCTTCAGAATGAAGGGCAAGATTACCAATTACAGGTTGGTTGATTGCACTGACAAGCCCAGGCCAAAAAACTACTCAATTTCCACAAAGAAAGTTGGAAGATGATTTTTCAATTACTGTCCCTAAGTGAAAAGGATTGTCTTCTGCTTTTACTTGACAAAAAACGAACATTTTGTCACCATGGACTATCAAATTCAAATGAAAACGTGTTCGTCTAACGTCGATTTATTTCCAGCTTCTCGGCACACACAAACATGTTTTGCTTTTTTCCTTCCCAGTCAATAAACATTTGCAGCGACACAGGTACGAGTTTTGCACAGACTCAAGCAAGCCCACGAGGGACACCAGCAGGGGGCGAAATACAATAGGAATAAATTTGACAAACTATGGCTTTTCCTTTGACTTTCGTGCAGGAGCCGTAACAAAAACTCCAGGACCCTCACAAAGCCACTAGGTGCTCCAATGTAAAGCGATAGCGTATCTTGCAACGACAGAGTTGTAGAGACCACTGTGCGTCGGTTTGAGCTCTCTCCCAGTGAATTTATCCCGACGGTCGCAGAGGCGGGATAAGCAGAGATGAACTGCTATTGTCCTCATCCTTCTCCTGATTCGCGGAATTCCTCCACTCAGGGGGCTGGCCCGGTCTCTCTGGGGGAAGGTGTGTTTACCATCCCTGTGTGGTTTGTTTATATTTGTGAGCTGCTGGGCTCTGCTGTTTTGGAAAGACTTTAAATGATTCAAATGGCCGGTGCAGGTTAGGAAAACAGATCAAATGCAGCGGCCGGTAGGCTCCGTCGTCCAGGACGATTAGCAATAATCCTCGGCGCCCGGTGACCTCGTCTGACGTCCCGGTGACCGGTGCTCGGAGCGATGTTCACGATGCAGGGGGAAAGGTTGCAAACTAGCAGAAGAGCGAATGCTTCGACTGATAGATCCTTTATTTGGACCTCTGTTAGAGAATGCATTTAAATAGAGAAGTTGGTACGGCTTCTTTGTCTCATCGGCTATTTCGCAGCATAAGTGATGAAAAATAACCGCCGGCTTCCTTAGCGAAGTGTCAGGTGTTTGTCGGCGATGGTCCATTCGCCGGCCGCTTTCCCTTCGGCTTCCCGTCTTAAGTTTGCCTTGTAACCGCAACCCTTCCTTTGTTGCTTACGACTGTCCGCCGAGATGCTCGTTTAAGTTTTTTGTTTTCTTTTAAAAGGAAAAGAGTTAAGACTGTAAATAAAAAGTAGTTTTTACGGGGCGGAAAAAAAAAAAGGCTAACTGACTAAAGCTCTCTGGGAGGTTTTTGGACGGAGAAGAGGATATGGTTCTGTATTTCAAAAACCTTAAAAATGTTATTTAGAAAGGGAGCGATTTCCTCGCGTCCTGAGAGGAGCCGTTTCCACCGGCTGAGAGAAGCACCTGTCACTCGCCCGGAGCGCGGCTCCGGCTGGCGGCCGAGAGCGGGCCGACGTCCTCCCCCTGCCCCCACCCACCTCAGGGCTCGGTGACTCGCGGGGAAGTAAAAAAGGGCGGCTTGCCCACACTCAAAATGGCGGCCGGCGCGCTGCGCCACGACGCCTGCGCAGGGATAAGCGGCTGTGACACGAATTCCCCCGGACTGTCCTCCCCGCCCCCCGCCAGCACCACTAGCGCCCGGCCCCGACCCAGCCACCTGCGCCCGGAAGTGACGTGTCGGCGGCAGCGGTTCCCCCGCTGCATGATGGGAGAGTGTGTGGAGTGGGCGGGGGGTCTCCGCGGAGGAGGAGGAGGAGGAAGAGGTGGCGGCGGCGGCGGCGGCGGAAGAGGGCGGAGGGTAGTGGGATGGGGGGTCCCGCGGCAGCGCCGAAACTCCGGGTTAGCGGCCATGGAGCTCGTTGGCTGACAGGGCTGTGAACAGCCTGCTTCCCGCTCTCTCCAACTCCGCCTCGGAATAGCCGGTCCTTCCCCGGGGAGCCCGTTCCTCCCCGGGCCCCTGAGCCATGCCCATCGCGGCCGCCCGGGACGAGCCAGGTAAGCGCCACCGCTCGGCTCCTCCTGCCGCGCGCCGCCGAGA
>NW_022106471.1:7547408-7592246 GCF_000313985.2 Echinops telfairi | reverse complement strand
GAAGTGTGAACCACTCCTCCGCGGCTCCCACCTGCCCGCCGCTCGGCGCAGCCCGCGCCCTCCCGGGAGCTGTGGAGAAGTTTGGGGCTCAGCTGGGGCTTCCTCTTCCTCTCTCCCCGCCCTCGTGACAGGTGTAAACACCGCCCGCTCGCCTCAGGCCCCAGGCCGACCGCTCCCGGACCGCGCTGCTCGCCAGCGTCTCGGAAGCCAGCGGATTTTGAACCCTCCGACTGACTGACAGGCGAGAGCGCCCCAAGCTCAGGCATCCCTCCCGGAGAGGATCTGTCTGCGCCCTTCTTGCTCTCCGCAAGAAATAATCCGGTCTCCTTCTTAGGTTGTGTTTAGGAAGTTGGGCCGTAACGTGTTCTCCGAGTGTTCACCTTGGCAGCTGCCTCGTCTCGCTTGGGGCACGCAGGGCACAGAGTACGGGGTGAGCGGGCTGACTCCTTTCACCATCGGAGGAGAGTGGGGATGGCCACGTTTGGGGGTTCTTCTTGGCGTACACAAGGTGTTGCTCGGTTTCCCCCTCGATCTTCTGTTTGAGCTGGGGGAAGAAGAGGGACGTGCAAGTGTTAAACCGAGGAGTGGGGCAAAAGGAAGGGGTGGGTGGGTGGCAAGTGAAACCCAACAAAACGTAGCCCCCCTTTTAAAGTGTTTGGTTTCGGAGAAGAAAAGTAGAACTTTACTTTTGAACTTTTCCAGCTGTATTAAGCGGTCCCTTCTACCTGCGTTCTCGGACGACGGAAAAACAAAACAAAACGTTCTTGAAGGTGACATTTAATTGTGGTCGTCAGTTAACCTTGTAGACTTGCTTTAAGGGAAGAACAAATGCCCCAGCACAGTGTTGTTGAAAGAGCCCGGTTTGTCTACATGTGATAAAAGCATGCTCTCCCAACTTTGTTGACTTTTGTCGTTGTCATTTTTAGTTCTTTACAGAAGTATCTTTGTTTAACAAAAGCAGCCTGTTAGTCTTCCACATTTTGCCTATGAAGACACCACTGAATTGTGTAGACAGAGTTTAGAATATTTAAAATGCTGTTGAAAGTAATTTACTAGGAATAATTTAGTATGTGGGACATTTGGGTTTTGATATTTTCTTGTCTTTTGACCTAGAGACTATTCTAAAGAGAATCCTTTATCAATAAGAAGACCATGTGCCCTTAATTTGCATGGATACATTTTACAGAATCCAGTTGTCTTTCTGGGAAAGCCAATATTCTAGGTAATTCCTATTATAAAGCATTGCTTTAAATTTTAATTTGTTCTGCTTCTAGTTAGTTAAAAACTAATTCAGAAAAGTAGTAAGACCGAGTACTAAGTCATCTGTCATATTTCATGAAATAAAAAGTGCTTCCCTTCCCTCAACAGGCCAAAAAGTCTGAATAGCAACATCTCACTGAGGAGAAACACACACACACCCCCACCCCACCCCCACCCCACTTCCCTTCTTCCCACCTCTCAAATCTCATAAAAGCAGGCTACCAAATATTTAGGTAAATTGTTTTAATCAAATGCATACCTTCCAAGTTAAGGATGCCTACAATTATGCATCTTTGAATCAGTTCCTACTCATAGTGACTGTCAGAGTTGAACTTCCCGAAGGCTTCCTAGTGATCTGTACTGGAGCTGCTCGCAGGCCTTTTCTCCCTCCAGTCAGTCAGCCGGCAACCACTGTACTATCAGGGCTCCTCGGCCTACAATTCTTAGTTGTTGCTTTTTTTTCTTTTTAAGGATTCATTTCCCCACCCCCCACCCCTGCATGATTAGCACTTCTAATTCCTCTTTAAGTAGCCTTTCCAGCTTGAATGTCATACGTATTTCTAATGTTTGGTCAATTTTGAAAACATCTGACATGATTCAGAATCTACATAAGCCATTTTGGTGATCAACCTCTACATATACACACATGCACCACTACTTTTTGCAACTTTCTAAGATAATTGTTAACAATGATGTACACTATTTTATATGAGCAAAATATCTTTTAAAGTGTTTTTATGTATTTTTTAACTCTTATAACTCACTGCCATCGAGCTGATTCTGACTCTCAGACCTCATAGCAACCCTCTAAGAGTAAGTAGTGATATCTGTCTTTCAGAGAGGAAACTGGCACAGAGATGTTAAATAACTTGCCCAAGGTCAAGCAGCTGGTAAATGACAGAGCCAGGATATAATATGCTACTAGTGTATGTAAAGTTTTAAAACATGCAAATCCATGTTTCCTATAAATCCTAGTATGTGTAGTAAAAGTATAAAAATGTGCAGGAAATAAACTCCCAGTCCGAATTGAGGTTAACCTTTGGAGAACTGGAGGAGGAAAGGGATATAGGAAGGACCCATAGGTTTTCAACTTTTCTGTTTTTAAATCAGAATCAGATTTGGCAAAAGGCTAAGTAAGATATAACAGCTGCTACATTTTACCCCTGGATATTGTTGTCTGGTTGAGGTCCTTCATGATCAAAGGGTCAGATATTTAACTTTTAAACAGTTACATTAAAAATTGTCAGCTTTGCATATCTTTTAAAAGGACAGGGAAAGACTACATTTTAATTTGTGTTGATTTGCTTTTAAAATAAAAGGAGCCTCACACTTAAAAATATCTGAGCTAAGAACCACCTTCTCCAGGTTCCCTTTTCAGTAACTTCCCCTTTTCTAGGCTAGGGCAGGACTCCTTAAAAAAAAAAACACCACCAACAATCCCATTCCCATCTGGTCTTTTTCCAATCACAGCGACCCTATAGCACAGAGTAGAACAGCCTCATTGAGCTTCCAAGGCTACACTATCACATTGGTCTTTCACAGAGCAGCTGGTGGGTTAGAACCCCTCACCTTTTAATTAGCAACCAAGCCTTTAACCACTAAGCCATCAGGGCTTCTCAAAAAAACAAAACAAAAACACCTCACTGCCATTGAGTCTATTCTCAGCTTATAGCAGTGACTCATAAAAACCAAATCCAAAAGTGTATGTGTGTATATGTATATAAAACAGCAAACCCAAACCAACTGCCGTTAAGTTGATTCCAACTCATAATGACCCTTCATAGGGTTTCTGAGACTATACATCTTTATTGGAGCAGACAGCCTTATGTTTCACCTGCAGGACCCGCTGGTGGGTTTGAACTACTGACCCTGCAGTTAGCAGCCCAACCTCTAACCCAACGCCCCAAAGGTCTGTAGGTTATATCTGCTCCATGGGATATGGAGAAGGTCAGTAACCCTATTGGGTAGAGAGGAAAAAGGAAGTGGGATGAAACCATTGCTCATTGGCTTGGGAGAATTGAAAAGAGAAGTAAAATGGGAGATTTAGACTCCCATCTTGTTTCTGTCATTACCACCTCTATTCCAAAATGACTACAAAGGTAAACCTTGCAGGGATAAATTGCTAATAAATTAAAGGTTGCCTGCATGCCTCAAATCTTAATTTGCAAGCATTATATTAGTGAATAGGTGTGGGGTTGGTTTTCCCCACAGATCTGTCCTAGGGGAAATGAAGTCATAAAGTAGAATAAATTCACTCTAAGTTCATTTATACAGACATTTATATTATATATTATGGTATTCTCTTCCATTCTTTTAATACAACACATGTTTTTGGAATACCTGTTATACTCCAGGACTGGTTCTGGGTGCTAGCAATATTGAAATGAACATATTAGAAAGTGAAAAATCTGCTCTCAGAAAGCTTTGATTCTTGTCTACACAGGCACACTCACGAAGACACACAATGAAGTAAATCCAAGAAACGGCATATGATATCTATAGAGAAGAATAGAGTTGGTGTGCTGGGCAGGGAAAGAGATGGAGGAAATGTGACTTTAGGGTGGGGTAGAACTTGCTGTTTTATAGAGTGTGAGGTCAGAGAAGGGTTAAGCCCTGAAGGAAGAGCCAAGACTAGGGAAGAGTGGTAGGCCGGAGCTTTTGGAGTAGTCAAGGGAAATCCAGGGTAGCAAGGAGGCCACAAGTGAAGAGGAACAGTCGTGAGTTCTGAGTTAGAGGGTGGAAGGCAATGTTGTAGGATTGCTGTAAGAATTCTAATAACTGGCTTTTTATTGTGAGATGGAAGACATTGCTGAGTAGCCATTGCTGCATGGAGGTGTGACATGATCTGTGCTTTTAACACGATCTATCTGCCTGCTGCACAGAAAATAGATTAAGAGTGCAGTTGTAGGAGCAAGAAGATTCAGTTAGGAGGTCGTGATGGAGGTAACAGATGGCAATGACCTGAATCAAGATGGTAGCAGTAGAGGTGGTGAGAAGTGGTGGGTCAGTTCTTTGAGTTGACACCTGATAATCCTCCATTGCTAAACTCAGAATGTTTGCAGAGGAAAACTCCCCTGAAAAGGTAAAAATGCCTAACAACCTGTATTTCCAACTTACTGTCCTTCGTAAGTCAAAAAGTGTTACTGTAAAGTCATAGAAACCTTGATAAACTAAAATATCAAAATAGGAAGCTTTCACTTCTCGACCTGTCCTACATCTAGGGCTGTACACTTCTCTAAAGGCAGTGTTTGCATCTCTGGTGCATCCCTGAAGAATTCTGCACTGTTCAATTTGTACCACCTCAACAGGCCAGTTTGGGCATCCTTGGGGCACTGCCATTGAGTTAACTATGACTCAAAACTGTGTAGAATTTCCAAAACTGTAAATTTTAATCGTAGCATACAATCTCATCTTTCTCCTAAGGAGCAGCTGATGGGTTTGAACCACTGATCTTGTGGTTAGCAGCCCAATGTCTAACCTACAGTGCCACCAGAGCTCCTTGCTATATTAATGTGTCAAAAGGAAATTGTGTAGATTCCTTCATAAATACTGAAAAGGCATTTTAAACTTTCATATCTGATTTTTTTTAAAACAGCCACTTAAATTAGATAGCTCTGTGAAATGACAAAACCTATCACCTTAACTATAAAATTAGCAGCTTAATTAAGTGGGGAGGACATTAGATGCTTATTGTCACCATCATTATTACATGTGTCGGAGGCATTAGCGAGCACAGTCTACAAGGAAAAATAGACATAAGAATTGGAAAAGAAAAAGTAAATGACTCCAATTTGCCAATGATATGCTAGTATACTACAAATACCAAGGCTTCATTTCCACACACACTAGTCACCAGTTAGAAGATGGGATGTGAGGAAATGGTGTGGGGGCAATATCAGACCTCCAGTTCCCAGATTGATTACCACAGGCTGGCATCAGACATGCTTCCTCCCTCTGGAGGGAGAATATGATGAGAGTGAACCAGCTGCCATCTAGTCAGTTCTAACGCATGGCAAATAGAACTGTGCTTCATAGGATTTTCAGTGGCTGTTCTGTCAAAAATAAGTTGTTAGGGCTTTTTTTTTTCTTAGACACCTCTGGGTGGATTCGAACTTCCAACTGAGCACAATAATTGTTGGCCCCATCCCTGGTAAAAGTGAAGACCTCCATTTGTACTCACAAACTTCAAACCTCAGAAAAGACTTTCTCGTAACTCTTTACTGAAATAGAAAGCCTCAGCTTTCTCCTGCAGTTTCTAACTGCTGATGGGTAGCAGTCCAACACTTGCCCATTGTGCCACCAGGGCTCCTTTATACTAACGGGAGGGGGGAGAAGATAAAACACCCAACAAAACACATAGCAATAAGTGAGAAAACCTGTAGTTCTAACAGATTCATCTTATGATAATTAAAATGAACATTTCTGCTTCTATCAGCAACAAATGAGCTCCTTCCTATGGTATGATATTTCTATTCTCTTTTGTTTTGGTTTGGCTTTTTTTGTTTTGTTTTTTTAATCACTTATTGTGGGGTCATACAACTCTTACCACAATCCATACATCCATCCATTGTGTCAAGCACATTTGTACATTTGTTGCCATCATCATTCTCAAAACATTTGCTTTCTACTTGAGCCCTTGGTATCAGCTCCTCATTTTTCCCCCTCCCTCTCTGCCCCCCCTCATGAACCCTTGATAATTTATAAATTATTATTATTTTGTCATGTCTTACACTAGTCTTAAAATGCTAGTATGGTACTTTCAAAGCCAGACTTCCAGTTGTAAGATTGCAATATTTGCAATAGTTGTAGGATTGTCAAAAGATTGTAATATTGCAATCTTAATAAAACCAGTTTACTAAATTGATCTGGAATCCTTACAGATAAAGTATTTCTACAGTCACACTGCATCTGAAATGTTAATTTATTTTCCTAAGGCTTTGGTTTTCAGTAGCTATGTCTAAAAAATAATGAACCTCCTTCCTGGGGGGTGGACAACAGAAAAATGGGTGAAGGGAGACGCCAGACAGTGTAAGATATGACAAAATAATAATAATTTGTAAATTATCAAGGGTTCATGAGGGAGTGGGGAGCAGGGAGAGAGGGGGGTAAATGAGGAGATGATACCAAGGGCTCAAGTAGAAAGCAAATGTTTTGAGAATGATCAGGGCAGCAAATGTACAAATGTGCTGACGCAATGGATGTATGTATGGATTGTGAGAAGAGTTGTATGAGCCCCCAATAAAAATGATTTTTAAAAATTTTTAAGAAAAAATAATGCATAGATCAGTTGAAAAATTTCTCTCTGTATAGAATATATTT
Source organism: Echinops telfairi (assembly GCF_000313985.2). Taxonomy (NCBI): domain Eukaryota; kingdom Metazoa; phylum Chordata; class Mammalia; order Afrosoricida; family Tenrecidae; genus Echinops; species Echinops telfairi. The sequence continues at coordinate 7,585,667 of NW_022106471.1, read as the reverse complement.
TAGTATGTATACTTAGTATATATATTATATATATTTAGTACATTATTTTTCTAACTATTTTATAATGCTTAAGTTATATATTTATGTAAGTGAGTGTCAAAAGGGGAATAAACAAATAGTTTTGGATATTTTTTAGCTAATAACCAAAGCTAAACCCACTGCCCTCATCTGTTTCAACTCATAGTGACCATATATAGAGTTTCCAACACTATAAATCTTTACAGAGCTGACAGCATAATCTTTCTCCTGAGAAGCAACTGGTGGGTCCATACCTCCAGCCTTGAGATTTTGTGATTGGCAGTCCATTGAGGGCTCCTTATTAACACACAAGCCCCCTCCCCTAAAATCCTTTGCTATCAAGTTGATTTTAACTCATTGTGCCCTATTGGTGGTCTCACTTTCCCAGTCTTTACAGAAAACTTGATACCTGATATAAATCTTCATGGAAGCAGACTGCCTCATCTTTCTCCCAGGGACTGACTAGCTGGTGGGTTTTAACCACTTGTCTTACAGTTAGTAGTCCAACATTTACCCAACAGTCCCTTCAAGGCTTCTTAAATGATTGGCTAGAACTATGCAAATAAGGTATTTGTGGCCCATCAAGGAGATTTGATAGTTTGCTAATAATGCATTTAAATAAGGACATGGTACTCTTATGGGAGTGAGACCATGTGGATAAAGTGTATGGAACCCTAATGAGGTCATTAGTCAGTTTGCCATCCTGCTGCCACCAATACAGGAGATCAGATCAGATCCTTAGGACCCCCCCCCCTTGCCCCCCGCATTAGGAACTTCCTAGACCCAGAAGACAGATGTAATAACAGAGACAGCACAGGCAGTGAGAAGCATCTTCAGAGATACGGTGGCAGCAAAACCAAGAGACCAGTGTGACACAACAGAAGTCAACCCACAGGGCCAGAGAAAGCTGACTACCTTTGGGCCAAGACTTACTGGTAAAGTAGGGTCCTTCTGGGCACTCATCAGTGTAGCTGAAGGGCTTTGTTATATTTGCCCTATTGTAGCTGAGTACCAAAGAGAGACCCACCTATGACCATGGCAAAGAAGCTCCAAGAACTGTATCCTGGGTCATTCCTGAACCTGAAATATAATGTTTACTTCCTAATAAACCCCAGAGTGGTGAATACTGTTTGTTAATTCCAAGTAGCCTTTCCAATGAATTATCAAACTCCCACGGAGTTGTGTGGGATGATTGGTGTTTAAAACAAAACAAAACAAAAAAAGTGAGAGGGTGGAGGGAGGTATGACTGACTCTGCCTCATAGGAATCAGCCTTGGGCTGTTGATCTTGATTTTCTCCACCTTTAAGAAATTAGGGAGGTCTGACAGTCCCGCCGCACGATCTTTATATACTATATGAAAATCAGGTCGATTATGAAGGATAAGACTATAGGGACACCAAAACCATTTATGAGGTAAGCAGAAGTAGCAGAGCCATTGGAGAAGGCGAATGGGTATAATGGGTAAGAAGAGCCAGAAGAGTGCCTTTTCAGAAAAGCTTAAAAATGTGTACGGTGTTTTAGACACTTTGCCCTATCGGTAACATATGCCTTCTGAAAGTGCACATTTTAAGAAGTTTTGAAAAGTTTTTGTTTTGTGTAATGTGTGCTTTCAAACTTTTTAGCCTTTAAAGTGGCTTGCTTCCTAGATTGAGGATAGTAAGAATGTAAAGAAAAAGACTTTTTCAATTATTTCTATACTGTTTTATAAATAACAAAAGAAATACTGTCATTTTATTAGACTACTTAATTCATTCAGTTAATGTAATTTAACAGTGTAGTTTGTCCTTGTAAGCACAAGATTAAGGAAATATTTAATTAGAAATCTGGGTCTTTGTTTTAAAAGCAGGCCTGTTTTCACCTATGCTGGAAACACTAAGTAGGTTTAGAGGAAATCGATTGAAAAGATTTTTGTATTGTTGTGAGGTAGACTAACCTTGATTAAAGTTTATGCATGCAAACAGTCTTGTCATTACTGTGGACATACCGGTATTATCAACACAAGTTCTGTGTTAAGACTTTTTATAGAAAATATTTTGAAATTTTATTTTGCTGCTTGAAGTAAACTTTAATCAATGACCACAAGCCTATAAAACGAGTTAATTTCTGTACAGTTTTGCTCTGAGAAGAGTTGATGACTTGAGCCATCCAGAGAGTAGAAATGCTGTAGATGTGCATAGCATGCCCTCTGTGAAGTCACTTACACAAGAGTCACAAGCTCAGGGTTGTTGGTTTTGTGTTGTGTTTTCAGGGACAAATCTCACAGCCTCATTTAAAAAAAAAATTATTTACAGCACCTTTGTGAACCTAGCCAACTCTTTCCCTAACTCAGAAGTACAAATCATGTTTGGGGAGGAATTGACTTTGAGTTTGAATTGTTTTCTCTAAATTTTTTAATCTTCTTTATGTTAGTTTTGTATATTTTAGATTCTGACTTATTTCTGATTTGTAAAATAAGCTTTGAGGATCATGGCCAACTTTGAAGAAAAAGAAATAGAACTAAAAATATCAAAGTATGCAGAGAATAACGCTAAATACTATTTGGTGAAACTTTAAAAAATATGTATATGTGTTGGGTTATCAGGTAAAATATTTTTCTGTGGGTCATGAGGGAAAAAGAGGTTGAGCAATATTTATATGACAGGCTAATTTTCAAATGCTTCCTAGCCAAAGATAGATGGTACTTTACAAGTACTATATTCCCCCGTTAGTCTTTCCAACGATTTCCCTGTTATCTTTCCAACTCCCAGGAAAAAGTAAAACTTTAAACCAAGTAAAAATACCAGAAAAGGTCAACCAACTAATAATCTGTTTGCCACAGGAATTCTTTCCATAGTTTGCATGAGGTTATCAGCATAAGGAGACTCATTAGCCGCATATCCTGCCCATAAACACATACCTGTACATTCATGCACACTGTTTCAAAGTATTTTATTCTTCAGATACAGAAAATGCCCTTTTACTTTATTGTCTCCCTTCTGCACACCCCCTCCCCCACGGTTGTTATCTGTGGATCATCTACGGCTGTTTTTAAGCCTGGGTCATAGTCTGCTTTCCTTCTGCCATCTCAGCTGTCTGGTCATCTTCCTCTCGCAGGTGATAGGCAGTCAAGGAACAACAAAGTGAAGTAAAACTCGTAGTACCTGGCAAAGATATAATTGGAATAGTAAAGCTGATGGCCCATGTGCGTATTTTAAGGCCCAGTATGTGGTTTACAGGTTATTTAGAACATTGTCTGCTCGGGTCATTGGATTCTAACTGCATTTGGTTGCAGGTTTTTGACCTTTCCTAGCCTCTTCTTATCCCAAGAAGTGAGTCTCTCTGTGGTCAGCATTTGAGAGTAGCATTAGAGGACAGCTGCCAAGGGCATGCCAAGGTAGACCTTTTAGTTCATACTAGAGTGGTGTCCTTAGTTTTGAAAGGCCACAACATAGACTTCTTTAGGGGAGTGTGTGTGTGTGTGTGTGTGTGTGTGTGTGTGGGGGGGGGGGGTGCTGTGTCCTGGGATCTTGAGGTTGAAATCATCAGCCTCGACCAGAATGCTAATTAAAACGTTTACAGTGAGAAATTTCTTTTAAAGCATGTCAGCTATTCATGGCAGTGTATTGCAAAATCTTCTATGGGGAAATTTACATGAAGCCCTAAAGAGTGTTCATGGGGCAGAGAACTCACAATAGGGAAAGCACTTGGACTTTCCCCAAGCACAGTCGCACCACGCTCTGGTGGCTGACACCTCCACTTAGGCTGAGGAATTGCTTTGAATCAAAGCAGAGATTCAGGTTAGCTCATCTGTCCAAACACACTAACAGATTTGTGTTGTTTAGCTGTTTTTTTTCCCCAGCGAGGTTTCCTATCAATTGCTCCCGCGTTAGCATATTCCTTCTTAAGATGGATTGCAGCACGATGGATTTGTTTTCTTTCACATTCATCACATTTCAAGCCAGCCTCTCTTAGATCATGCCCCTTGATCGAACTTGGGTATTTCCCAACTTATTTGATGGTTCACTAGAAGGCCAGATGAAGGGTTCTGGCCTGGAAGGTGGGGAGAAGGGAAGATTTCAAGTGGTCACTGTAAGAACAATAGTAATATCTTCCATCCTTTCTGTGAGCCAAGCCTTGGGGAGTGTGGGGGTAAACAACAGAGGCCTATGACTGCACAACCTTTTGGTCTTTGGAAATCAAGTAGAGAAATTCTTGCAGAAGCCGTTTCATTGGAGTGGTAGCATGGATACCAGATTGTGTTGGGTTTGGGATCCAGAGGGATGGAGGCTAGGAAGTGGAGATACTGAATAGATAAGGCCCTTTCAAGAAAGATGCTTGATGTGGAGAGGAAGCAGAGCTAGGAAGGGCACAGATGGGAGGGGCCTTGCTTTGCTTCAGTTCATATTTTAGGGATAGAAGTCTTGAGCCTGGAAGGACTGAAGTAATGGAAGAACTCAAAAGAGCCCCCTAGCAAGAAATCGAGAAGGAAAACAAGAAGGTGAAAACAGATAGTATCCTTAGACAGAATTTTAGTGTAGGGACATGAAGTTGAGGTAATGTCTGCCTTGTAGATACTGATTTTGTTGTAAAGTTTCAGGGGTGTCATGGTGGGGAATAAGTGGCTCTTTTCTTCTGCCACGACCCAAGCAGCAGGAGTAAAAGGGAGAAAATGTTTTTCAAGGACGAATGCATCTGCTGCTTCTGCTTGGTTGCCCTTGTTATCATTAGTCATCCAGTGTCATTTATACCATTCCAAGAGAAACGGCTAGTGAACACTCAAATATGGTCAGTTGATTTAATAAGCATAAGCCAAAGCTGTGTCTAGGGTTTTTATTTATCTTCTTTAATTTTTCCTGTCATGCTATTCAAACTAAACAATTGTGTTAATCTGGGTAGACTAGAGAAACAAATCCATGGACACACGTGTATAAGAAGATTTATATACAAGAGCAATTGAACATGGAGAAAACATCCCAAACCAGTCCAGTCCAAGGTCATAAGTCTGATATTAGCCCATATGTCCCATACCAATCTATAAAGTCCTCTTCAGATTCACGAAACACCTGCAATGAAGCCAAATGCAGGACAATTACAAACCAGTGGGTAGAAAGTCTTTGGGTTCAGTGGTGTTGTAAGCATCTCAGTGCTGGCAGGGGTCTGTCTCTCTGTGGCATCTCCGGCTTCTGAGGTCTGGTTGCATCCTTGTGTCTTGTCTTTTGCAATGTCTCTCAGGGTGTAGCAGAGAGAGAGAAGTGTCTTCCACCTCCAAGGAGGAAGTACCAGATTTCCCGGAATTCTCAGGAGGTTATGCCCACACAGAAGTCTCATTGGCTATCTCCAGATTGACAGCATAGACTCCACCCCTACACTCTTAATCCATAAATTGACACCAGAGTAGATGACTACCACAACTATAAAATGTCTTATGATGGATTCGTGTAAAAAAAAATGATAAAAAACAGTATTACAATAAAAGGTTTTCCCATGGGGATTTAAAAAAAACAGCTTTTATAAAACATTATTGCGCTGTTTAACAAGGTAATTGGCACTTGAAGAGTGCATGTGTTTCAGCTCATGTTGGCATTGACATTGTGTATATATGATAGGTGAACTCTTGTGACTTTTTTATATCAAAAACAGGAAGACAAAATTTAGCTGTCACTTTTGGTAGGCTAGCTTTTTAAGGGTGATCACCTTTACTTTAGGAGCTAGCTGGGGTCAGTCTGAAATCTGTAGGGCAGGCTCTCAAGAAAGGTAGCCAGGAGTGCCTGGCCAGAATCAAAGCTGCATACCATAGACACCTGCTGTGTTTCCCTTCTCCACTTCACCCACCCCAGCCCCTTTAAAGAAAGTTTGAGGTGAAGTATTCGCCATAAAGCTGGGTTGTATATGCTAGGCTTATTTATCTGGCCTTGAGAAATGATATACAAATTGATGTTGGGCTACTGCCCTGTAAAAGATGTCAATTATTCACTTGTTCGTCAACAGTGTGTTTTAAAAGCTTTTCACTTGTCTATAAGAAACCTTGATGGTTGATTCCAGGTGATTCCTAGAGGCCTTTTACTTAGAGACCCACTACCAGCAGCACCAAAGGTGAGCAAGCCCAAGGCCTTTTAGGTTGGGTGGTACTTTGTAAAGAAGGTAGATGGAGAAAGGATGGGCAGTAGGGATTAACTAGCTTAGAAGAATATGCAGGGCAAACTGCAGAATCTCTTTTATTCCAACCAGATACCTACGGAGAAACCTTTGTGCTGATGGTCTTACCTCTAACTGGCTAATAGCTATACCTGGTTTACTTCAAGGTGCTGATAGGAATGTCGGGGCTGCATTTTTCTATTCCAAGTCAAAACCCCGATCTTCTAATAGACTCGTCTCCTCAGTTCAGAAATTTTAGTCATACTCCTTCAAGCTTGAACTTCAGATTTGGTTTATCACCCACTCTACCCCCAAGCCTATGTCATTTTATAATTTACCTCTATCTGTGAAGGTTCATATTCTTAGGGATTGGTTATAAAAACTAACCAAAAAGTCAGTTTTGGGTATCCTTGGCAGTGATAAGAGTATTTTTCTTAAATAAGCTACTCTGTAGTCGTCAAATATATTCAGTCATGTGAATCTGTGTCGATTAAGCAAACATTGACTTAGATTTTGTTAAGTAGATTATGATATGAGCCAGACCTAGTAAAGGTTAAAAGGTGGTATTAAGCTTACTGAGTGGTCCGTGTGTGTTAGGAACAGAATTTATATATAGTCTTCATAGCAGCATTGAGAGGGAGGGGCTGGAAGTTCCGCCCCCACCGCCCCCCCTCACACACGCCCCCCCCACACACACACACTTATTTTTAAATGAAGAAGCATGTTTTAAAGAGTAAGACCTTGTAACTTGTAAAGGGTGAATCTGGAATCTGAGCTTAAAAAATCTGACGCCAAATCCAAAATCTTTTGCTTTTACCAGGCTGTCTCTTGAGGCATACATACCTATATGTATTGCCTTAAATCTCAGAATTAGGCAAGCTATAAGTAAGAAAAAGAAGATTATTTTGCATAATAATATATGTATATCTATGTATATAGCCTTATATTCATCCCCTAGTAGTTGCTCTTAATCTAAGTATGTTGATTTCTGAGAGCTTTTTTTTGGTGATGGTTTTATTTGTTTGTTTGTTTGTTTTAATCATTTTGTTTGGGGCTTGTACACCTCTTATCACAATCCATTCATCCATCCATTGTGTCAAGCACATTTGTACATTCGTTGCCATCATCATTCTCAGAACAGTTTCTACTTGAGCCCTTGATATCAGTTCCTCATTTTCCCCTCCCTCCCTCCCTCTCCCACCTTCCCTCCCTCATGAATCCTTGATAATTTATAAATTATTATTATTATTTTCATGTGTTACACTGTCCAATGTCGCCCTTCACCCACTTTTCTGTTGTTGGTCCCCCAGGGAAGGGGTTACATGTAGATCATTGTGATCAGTTCCACCTTTCTCCCCCCACCTTTCCTGTACCCTCCTGGTATCTCTACTCTCATTATTGGTCCTGAGGGCTTTATCTGTCCTGGATTCCATGTGTTTCCAGCTCTTACCTATACCAGTGTACATCCTCTGGCCTAGCCAGATTTGTAAGGTAGAACTGGGATCATGATAGTGTGGGGAAGGAAGCATTAAAGAACTAGAGGAAAGTTGTTTCATCGGTGCTATGTACACCCTGACGGGCTCGTCTCCTCCCCATGACCCTTTTGTAAGAGGATGTCCAGTTGCCTACAGATGGACTTTGGGTCTCCACTCTGCACTCCCCCTCATTCACAATGATAAGATTTTTGTTCTTTGATGCCTGATACCTGAGCCTATCTACACCTCATGATCACACAGGCTAGTGTGCTTCTTCCATGTGAGGTTTGTTGCTTCTCAGCTAGATGGCCGCTTGTTTAGCTTCAAGCCTTTAAGACTCCAGATGCTATATCTTTTGATAGCTGGCACCATCAGCTTTCTTTACCACATTTGCTTATGCACACATTTTGTCTTTAGCAATCATGTGGGGAAGGTGAGCATCACAGAATGCCAGGTTATTAGAACAAAGTGTTCTTGCATTGAGGGAGTACTTGAGTAGAAATCCAATGTCCATCTGCTACCTTAATACTGAACCTACAAATATATGTACATAGATCTATTTCCCCATTGTCATATATACTGTATATACTCACGTATAAGCCAACCTGAATATCAGCTGAGGCACTTAATTTTACCACAAAAACTGCATTAAAAATGTGCTGAAAGTCTCGGCTTATACACAAGTATATACAGTAAATATATTTACATATGTACATGCCTATATTTAGACCTCTATAAATGTCCTTTGCTTCCTAGTTCTTTCCTGTATTTCCTTTTACTCTCCTCTTGTCCCACTATCATGCTCAGCCTTCACTTGGGTTTCAGTAAGAATCTCGTGGTTACATTGCCCTTGATCAAGCCCTAACCGGGCCTCCTATACCCTCCTCACCAGCGATTTTGGATCCCTTGTTGTTCCCTTGTCCCCTGGTTTGTTAACCCACTTCCTTTCCCCCTCCCCCTTTCCCATGTCCCCCTGGAACCATCGGTCTGTTTTTTTCTCCTCTAGATTGTTTATCCCACCTATCTTATCTAGATAGACCTACAGAGATGATAATAATATGCACAAAAAACAAGATAGAGCAAAACAAAGCAACAAAAGAAAACAACAGGAACAAAATTCGATGACACACACAAAAAAGAAAAGTCTGTAAATAGTTCAAGGTCTGTTTGTTGACCTTTCGGAGTGTTTTCTGATGGAGTCTGATGGGGTGCCACACCCTGGCCTCAAAGTCTGTTTTTGGTATTCCTTGGGGACTTCCTTGCTCTGCTCCCCTTACTGTTCTGTTGCACACCCTTAGTGTTTCACTTTTTATGGTTTTTATGGGTATATGCATACAATAAGTACATAAATCTTAATGTATACTTGTAACATTTTACAAATGTGTGTGTGTAACTATAACCCACATCAAGAAGTCACATCAACACTTACAGACTCCTTTATGCCCCTTCCAGTCAGTGTCCTGCCCCTTATAAGTGACCACTATTCTGATTTACCTCCAAAAATTGGTTTTGCCTACTTTGAACTTCATATCAATGGAATTATACAATAGCCTTTTGTGTACCTGTCATCTTTCAAACATTATGTCTGTGGTAGTTGTGTTAGGATGAATTTTCTAGAGAAATAAAACCAATGACACTGTGTGTGTGTGTGTGTGTGTGTGTGATAGAACTTTATATCAAGAAAGAATCTGGGGAGAAAAGGGAGCTTATATCAAAGAGTTCAAGAAGAAATAAAATGTACTTTTTTTAATTAATCATTTTATTGGGAGGCTCTTAAAATCTTATAACAATCCATCATTAAGTTGTATTAAGCACACTTGTATATATGTTGCCATCAACATTTCCAAAACATTTTGTTTCTACTTGAGCCTTTGGTATTAACTCCTCTTTTTTCCCCCACCCTCCCACCCTCTTGAATCCTTAATCAATTATATAGTGTTGTTGTTATTTCATGTCTTACACTGTCTGTTGTCTCCCTTCACCCACATTTCTGTTATTTGTCCCCCTGGGGGGTAGGCTTTATATCCAACCTTGTGGTGGGTTCTCCCTTGCTCCCTCTTCCCTCTCCCCACACCCCCCTACCTTCATAGTAGCACTACTGTTCCTGAGGGTTTTATCTGTACTGAATTCCATTTGTCGAGATCTCTTATTTGTACCAATGTGTGTATTCCGGTCTAGCCGGATTTGTAAGGCAGAACTGGGTCATGGGGTGGGGGTAAGGAAGCATTCAGGAACTAGAGGAATGATGTGTTTCATTGGTGCTATACTGCACCCTGTTTGAATTGTCCCTTCCTTGTAACCCTTCTATGGGGGATGTCCAGTTGTTGACAGATGGGCTCTGGGTTTCCACTCCAGCCCCCTTCATTCGCAGCGATATAATTGATGTTTTGGATCTTTTCATACCTAATTCCAACAACACCTTACGATCACAGAGTCTGGTGTGCTTCTTCCATGTGGGCTTATTTGCTTCCCTGCTAGATGGCTGCTTGTGTAACTTCCAGTCTAAGACCCCAGATGCTATATCTTTTTTTTTTTTTTGGTGCTATATCTTTTGATAGCTGGACACCATCCACGTTCTTCACCACATTTGCTTATGCACCCATTTGTCTTCAGTGATCATGTCAGGAAGGTGAGTAGCAAAGAGGGTCAGGTTCTTAGAACAAAGTGTTCTTGTGTTTAGGGAGGCCTTGAATAGAGGCTCAAAGTCCGTCTGCTATCTTAATACTTAATATATATACATTGGCCTCTATCCCTTTCATTATAAATTAATATATATACATGCCTATAAGTATACCTGTATAAATAGGTTTTGCTCCCTACTTCGTTCCTCTATTTCCTTTTACACTCCTCCTGTCCCACTATCATGCTCACCTTCCACTCAGCTCTCAGTAATTCCTCTAGGATACATTGCACTTGATCAAACTCTACCAGGCCTCCTAGCTATCATTTTTAGATCTCTTATTGTTTCCTCATTACTGAGTTTGTTGGCTCCACACTCCCTCCCCCGCCCCCATCCTCTCCCATGTCCCCCTTGGACCATTGTTTTCTCCTCTGGATTATTTGCCCTGCCTATCTTATTTAGGTAGACATATGGTGGGGAAAAAAAAAAAGATAGTTCCAGATCTGATCTGTCTGCTGAACCTTATGAGTGTTTTCCAATCGGGTCTGATGAGGGGCCAAACCCTACCCCCCCACCATCACCACCCAAGTCAGAAGTCTATTTTCAGGATTACTTGGGAATTTGGCTACTTTGCTGCCCTGTTGCACTCCCTTTGCATCCTCCCACCCACCCCCGCCCCGCTGTGTGTGGGGCAGACGGGTACATTTTCCGAAGTGTCTCCAGTGTTGTTCCCTGTAGTGCTATGGGTCAGTGATGGAACATTGTGTCTCTTGGTGGGGCCGGCCCCAGATTCCTCCCTGTTCATTGACTGCTCCAAACAGGAATGTCATCCCAGGTCTTAGTGTGGGCCGTAATGATGTTCTCTCTGTTTCTCTGTCTCTTCCTCTTAATTCGCACCTGTATCTTCAGTGCTGTTCTCTGTGTTACATTCTTCTGGGGAGGGGGTCAGAAAATGTTTTGAAACTGATGGTGGTAGCAATTGTACAATTATGCTTGATCTAATTGAATTACGGATTGTTATAATATCTTTAAGATCTCCCAATAAAATTATTAAGAAAGAAACTTATATCAAGAAAGCCCAGTCCTAAAGGGAGAATGGGTAGGGAAGAGGGAACCGATTACATGGAACTGTGTGTGACCTCCTCCCTGGGGGACAGACGACCGAAAAGTGGATGAAGGGAGACGTCGGACAGGGCAAGATATGACAAAATACCCATTTATAAACTATGAAGGGCTCACGTGGGAGGGGGGAGCGAGGAGGGAGGGGAAAAATGAGGACCTAATGTCGGGGGTTTAAATGGAGAGAAAATGTTTTGAGAAACGATGTACAAATGCGCTTTACACAATTGATGTGTGTATGGATTGGGATAACAGTTGTATGAGCCCCTAATAAAATGTTAAAAAAAAAAAAAGAAAGCCCAGTCCAACTCAAAACCATGGGTCAGATGCTAACTGGAGACTACCACAGCGGCCAGCGGATGAAGCAGGACGGTGAAGTGGCCCGTGGGTGCAGAACTGAGTGGATCCACATTTGGCCAGAACATGGCTGGGCACTGACAGTTTCCAGTGTGATTTTTCTGGTGATTGAGAAGTGACATATTATTGTGGTTTTAATGACCATTTCCCTGATAGCCTCTCAGATGCTTATTGCCCATTTGAATATCCTCTTTGGTGAAGTACCTTTTCACATAGTCGTCATTTTTTTTGAGATACTGGTTGTGTCTCACTGATACTTTTAGGAGTCCATGATATATTCTGGATATTAGTTCTTGAAATCTGATAGTTTAAGTCCTCCAACTTTGTTTTTTCTGAAAAACAATATTTCAAATGGCCAAACAATCTCAGAGAACATTTGCCCAGTCCTTTGTCTTTCCAAACCCACCATGTCTCATGACCACAGTTGTTCAATGTCTCTTGTTCCATTACACACTTCAGACTTGAGACTGGAAGCCCTTCTAAAAAATAAAAAAACACACTTCCATTGAGTCGATGTTGACTGAGAGCAACCCTATAGGGCAGGATAGAACTGCCCCTGTGAGTTTCCGAGACTGTAACTGTTATGGAAGTAGAAAACCCCATCTTTCTGTCATGTAGGGAGCTGATGGTTTCAAATAGCGAGCCATGTGATCGCAGCCCAATGCATAACCACCATGCCACCTTTCTAGTGACAGGTTAATATTGAATCACCGTCACCATTTTCTACCTGGGCACCCTCACTGCTAATCTAACAGGCTCAGAGGTCCACTTCTGATTGCTACTGGATTTCTGGACTGTTGCCTCACTCCTCTGTGTCATATTAATATTGATAAAGGACTTCCTATATCTGAATTCCAAAACTCAAGACCCCATGATTGTACTAGTTCAGCAGTCCTCAACCTGTGGGTCGTGACCCCTTTGGGGGTTGATTGAACCTTTCACAGGGGTCACCCAATTCATAACAGTAGCAAAATTACAGTTGTGAAGTAGCAATGAAAATAATTTTATGGTTAGGGGTGGTCACCACAACATGAGGAACTATATTAAAGGGCCATGGCATTAGGAAGGTTGAGAACCACTGTACGAGTTTTATAACATTGGAGTTCTTCTTTGGTTTGCATTTTTAATTGCTGCTACTCACTGTTGCCCACAGTCTCCTTATAAGAACATAATTTTCCACACACAAGTATCCAAAATGCAGGAAGTTTGTCCAAATTCTCTCTTCCTGTGCTTTACCCACTTTTAGGGTACTCCATTACTACCCAGTCTTGAGACCTTCTGTCAACTACTTGTCAATACAATAACCTGAGTCTTCCTTAGCTGCCAAGCCTTTTTACCCCATTACTTGTTTGTTCCTCTCTAAATGGATTATAGCAGGAGCCCTGGTGGCACAGTGGTTAAGCGTTGAGCTAGTAACCAGAAGGTTCACGATTTAAAGCCACCTAGTAGCATCATGAGAGAAAGGACTGGGCAGTCTGCTCCCATAAGGTTACAGCCGAGGAGAGAAGCCCTCTGTGGCCATTCTGCCCAGTCACACAGCAACAGCAGCAGGTTTGGGAAGAAGCCAACATAAAAGGACTAGTGGAACACAACCTATTCCTCACAACTATACAAGTGCTTGCTCATATTATAAAGAAATTGGGTCTGATTGGGCCTTCTTGTCCCTAGTTCATTAAGGATGAAGAGACATGTATTGAGTTTGCTATGTGTCAGGCACAATATTACAGTAGCCCATTTAACCGTTTTTCTTTCCTGGTAAATAAGAATGACTTGTTTAAAGTCCTTATTTGTTTAAAAAAGAAGTGGGCTTTGTTCATTTGTAAATTCATTACGCAAATAATACTTCAATTAATATTCAACTTATTTTAATTAGAGTTGGTGAATAAATGTCTGATTGCCAACATCTACGAAGGGACAAAAAGAATTTAACTTCTAGATGCCCAAAGAAGGAGCTCTGATAGCCTAACAGTTACATGTTGGGATGCTGACTACAAGGTCTGCAGTTTGAAACCACCAGCTGCACCATGGGAGAGAGACGAGGATTTCTACTCCTGTAAAAGGTTATAGGAAACCCACAGGGACAGTTCTACCCTGTTCTGTAGGGTCGCTATGAGTCAGAATAGACTTGATGGCAGTGAATTTTATCTGCCCAAAGATGATTCCTGTGCGGCAGAGGTCAGACATGCCTCTACCCTCTAACTTTCTTTACCTTATTCTGACACCAGCCAACCCTCCCACAGCACTCTGCTTCTGTCATGGTTTCAAGGATCTGTTGCCATGACCACACAGAACACACAGACAATACATTTATGGGGTTTATTAGAGAAGCTGTCATGTTACAGAATGTTAAGGATTTGTTTCTCTTGTCTGCAGCAACTAGTCTCAGCCATGCTGGTAAGCACGTCTCTCTCCGGTCCTCCTCTCAAGCCATGTGGTTCTGGCACCTGTCCTGCATGGGCAAGTGTTACAGAGCTCATTTTAGCACCCATAAATACCCAGAGGATGCCCCTCTGCAAGCCAGCTTCCTGCCCCAAGACACTGAGCTTTATATGGCTTATGGGCCAGGAAGCCTCCTCTCTGCTGCATGGTCTTGGTGTGCTGCTCCTTTGCTTTCCCTCACTGTCTCAGAGCTGGCCCTCCCTACCTCCTGGCAGAGATCTCAGGCTATATGCACTCCGGATTCTTCTGTCCTGCTGGTGGTGGAATTCTGTTCCTACAAAAGGCTCACTTTATGCCTAGTGGACTGGCAAAACTGCTTATCCTCTCTGTTACTGTGGCATAGATCCTATTTGCATGGCACCACCATTTGGTGGGAGTTACAAAAGAGCCATACCAAGTAATTTCACGTCACTGCAGTTGGCCTGGAGATAGACCATTTTTAAAAGGAGACTTCAGGCCTCTTTTGCACTCGTTGGTTTCTGTCCTCCGCTGAAGACTGGAAACAGCGGCACTCTTTGAGGTGCTGAAGGGCGAGCTTGGCCCGAGCTAAAACCTGTTATGAGGAGCATGCTGCTCAAGGTGACTCCCTTTAGACTTGGAATGTGGAAATGTCTGGAATCTGGAAGACTGATAGGATAGAGCTTTTCTCACTTCAAAGGAGAATCGGGGAGTATCTTGCTAAAGTACAACAGGAAGAAAAACTGCTTTCTAGGTTGTTGCTACCTTGGACTAGAAACTTCTTGATCCCGTTTTTTACATTTGCATTAATATCTTAGTTGAAATAAGCATGGAATCATTGAGGAACTGCCCAGCCTTAACCACTGTTGCCACTAGGGTTCCTTAGAAAATTGCATGTTTAAATTCAGACATACAAATTTTCTTGAATGATTTTCATTTTTTGAACAGTTTGTAGAAGAGTATGTTGCCAATCTTTTGTTCCCATCACTCCCAAATACTTGAGTGTGTATTTCCGAGAATCAAGGACACTCTCTCAGCAAACCCACGGTCCTGCCATTAAAATGAAGGCATTAACATTGCTATATCGCTACTGTGTAATCTTTGGACCCCATTCAAGTTAGACAATAGTTCCAATAATGACATTTACAGAAATGGGATCCATTTGAATTTTATTTAGTTGTCTTTTCTCTTTAGTCTTCTCAAATCTGGAACCGTTCTTCAGTCTTAATTTTCATGACCTTGATATTTCTAAGATCACAGGGCAACTATTTGTAGTCTGTCCTTCTATTTGAATATTTCTGAAGTTCCCCCATGATGAGATTCGGATTATGTTTTTGTGACAGGAATAGTGTAAAAGTGATCCCTGTTGTTCTCATTGCATCTTGTCAGGTGGTGCGTGATCTCGATATTTCTACAGCTGCTGCTGTACGCTGTCATCATTTGATTAAGGGAGTTGTCGAGTTACACTTCTTCCTTTTGTAACGAAGTATACCGTGGAGAGATACTTTGAAACTATGCATGTATCAGGTTCCTCACCTAACGGTTCAGTTTATTCACTTCTGTCTGTGAGGACTCATAGTTTATTATTTTTTTAGTGGATAGTAATCCATCATCATCCTTATTTTATTATGAAATTGTCTCAGGATTGGCTAGTAGTAGCCCCGTCAAGCTGGCCTTTTGCCCTTTTGCCATGACCCCATCATTATGAATGCTTTTAAATTAGAAAAAAAAAAAGAGGAAGAATCCTGGCTGCTTAACATTGCCATTGTAGGGATATAACATAATTTGTCAAATAATCCTTTGGAGCATTTTATTTAACATTTTTGGAGAGTATAAAGTACAGGAATCATTTTTGGACCTAAGTAATAATATGCACACTTATGCTAATCATTTCCTTAGTCTTTAAAACTAGAAGTGGAGTTCATTGAGTCAAAAGGTGGTTTTGCATTTGTTCCATAAGAGTTTATGTATATATTGGCAGCCTGTCTCCTGAAAACTTTTTCAGGCCCCTGGATCACTCCAGCATCTCCTATCCCAGGAGGAAGTAACCACTTTGGGAAACACTGGTATAAATTAGCTGCCCTCTATGGTTCCTGTCTAATATTTAAAGTTGCTGGTTTATAGATAATTCTGTGTGACTGTGTTTTATTTTTTGTTTATTTATTTATTGTATCACTCTGGCGTTTTGAAAAGTTTTATTGGCATATAATTCATAGATCATATAATAGTTCAACCATATTAAAAAGAGTTTTGCAATCATCACAATCATTTTTGGAACATTTTCATATTTCTCACATTCATTGTTATCTCCCCATACAAGTTCCCTCCAACTTCCCCTACCATACCCATAGGCAATTCCTAATCCAGGTACTATCTCCGTAGAGTTAACTATCCAGGATTTCATATACAGAAAATCATACAAAACAAAAACAAGAAATAAATAAGAACAATGATAAAAACAGGGAAAAAATCTAAATTGAAGAGAAAGCAGAAAATATTAAGCTGAAACAACTTTAAAATGGGTCAAAAGGGAGGTAAAATAAGCTGTTACATTTTAAAATAACTACATATGCCATAATCAACTTTACAGTGTTCTCTGTCAGACAGCAAGCCTAGACGGACTGTGGTCAGAGAGAATTCGTCACTGGAGGCTTATGGGTTTGGAACTCTCACTGTCATCCGCAGCCTTCTGCAAACCCCCACGAAGTAAGAGGCAATGCAAACAGATGTATGTATGCGCTCTCATGTTCATTACAGCATAGTTCACAATAGCCAGAAGCTGAAAACAGTCCAAGTGCCTATCAGTAGGAGAATGGAAAAAGAAGCTCTAGTACACGTAAAGAATGGAGTACTATGCATCCCTTTTTAAAAGGGTGATGAAACCATGAAACACCTCAAGATATGGATGAACCTGGAAACTATTATGCTGAGCGAAGTTAATCAGTCACAAAAGGACAAATGTTGTATGAATCTACTACTGTAAGGATAAACACCACGACAGTGGTAGACTTCTGCTCACAGATCATGTAATCTCCTAATCTGGTCTCGCAAACATCAAGGTAGTGAAGCTGCCTAGACCCCATGAACCATATATCACCCCTTTTATTTGTAACTCTTAAAAATGGCTTCAACAGAGGAGACCTCACCTCAGCTGTGGTCAGTTTCTCAAGAGGAGAGGAGAGAAAAAAGGCCAATCAGTGCTGCCATACAGCATTATTCTATAGTCACCCCCAAATCAACAGACTCCTGGAAGAGTAAGTAGTGAGCCTTACTGGGAGTCCAAGTCAAGATGTGGACATGTGGGTGGAGGGTATGTCTGTCTCACAGAGGGCAGTTGAACTTCTGTGGTGGGTGAATTGGGTGGGGCAACCGCCCATGGGGTTGGGGGGGAAACAACACTAAACAATACCTATAGAGAACCCAAAATAGAGAACATTCAGGTATTGTTTTTTAACTAGACACTTTTGGCTTAGTTTCTACCAGCCCATGGTGACTGAGGCCACTTGCTATGGACAACTGGGACTTTGTACTCTGCCCTTTCAAAGTGCACAGCATCTTCTGTGGGCCACACAAGAAGGATCTGATTTTGAAACCCCACTGAGACAACTGGACTTTACTTTAAACTCACTGGTGGCTGATGTAAGGAGCAAACAAGCTCCCTTGAACTTAAGGCTGAAACACCCTAGTTTGGGAAGAAGCAGATGACCACTATCCCAGGGTTATGGAATTGGTGCTCATTGGACTTTGGTTTGGATCTCTAGCTTTGTGACTACCCAATGAATGGTGGCCTGGGACTATCATATATGTACTCTTTTATGCTCTCTGCTTTCTTATGGCATGTGTTAGTGTGGCAGACATGGTTCTGCCTTTGTGAATGAGTGCTATTGAATGTTTTGCTCTATCCCCAACCTCATTGTTTGTATAAATAGTGTCCAGTAACTTGAGCTTTTAATCGGTACAAGTCAATGCATGTATTATAGTCTGAAAAGCTGACCTACACATGTATAATTTATTTTTCTCAGCAGCGTTTTAAATTCTATACCACGGACTAAATAATACCATCAGTGGAATTACCTTATGCCCCATAGGGATGATTTATAAAGTTCTGTATTATAAAATGGTAATGATGTCTCTTAAGTGAACCAGAGACATATATGAACCATAGATAGATAAATGGATTTTTGGCTCAAATGTAATTGTTGCCTTACAGAAAAACTAAACTCGCTACCATCAAGTTGATTCTAACTCATAGCGACACTATAGGACAGGGTAGAACTGGTCCTGTGGGTTTCTGAGACAATAACACTTTATGGGAGTAGAAAGCCTCATCTTTCTCCCTTGGAGTAGCTGGTGGCTTTGAAGTGCTCGCCTTACAGTTAGCAGCCCAACACATACCCCACTTCGTCACCAGGGCTCCTAAGAACACTTAAGTCTTATTATATGGCCCAACTCCATACTTGCCCTCGTGAAGAAATTACTGAAGATATGGGTGGTATAGCAAAATGTGGCGAAGAAATCAGATGGTACCTGGCTATCAGAATAGCATCTGGGTCTTAAAGGCTTGTCTTAAAACAATCAATTATCTAATTGAGACATCAACTAAGTCCACACAGTAGAAGCACACCAACCTGTATGATCAAGGATTATAAATAAAATTCAAATCCAGAGGGGAGGAGAAGGTATCGGCTTAAATTCTGAAGACCCAGATCATTGATGATGATTGAAAGAGCACAATGCACAAAAGGCAAAACTTATTTTTACCAATTAAGCTAAACTGTTGTTTGGTTTTAAAGATAATTTCAAGGGATATATTTTTTAATCATTTTATTAAGGGTTCATACAACTCTTATCACAATCCATACACACATCAATTGTGTAAAGTGCATTTGTACATTCATTGCCCTCATCATTCTCAAAACATTTCCTCTCCACTTAAGCCCCCGGTATTAGGTCCTCATTTTTTCCCCTCCTTCCCCGCTCCACCCTCCTTCATGAGCCCTTGATCATTTATAAATCATTTTGTCATATCTTGCCCTGTCCGACGTTTCCCTTCACCCACTTTTCGGTTGTCCGTCCCCCCAGGGAGGAGGTCACATATAGTTCCTTGTAATTGGTTCCCTCTTTCCTACTCACTCTCCCTCTACCCTCCCAGTATCGCCACTCACAACACCACTGGTCCTGTAGGGATCATCTGTCCTGGATTCCCTGAATTTCCAGTTCTTATCTGTACCTGTGTACATCCTCTGGTCTAGCCAGACTTGCAAGGTCGAATTCGTGTCATGATAGTGGGAGCAGGGAGGAAACATTTAGGAACTAGAGGAAAGTTGTATTTTTCATCGTTGCGACATCGCACCCTGAGGCTCATCTCCTCCCCGAGACCCCTCTGTAAGGGGATGTCCAGTGGCCTACTAATGGGCTTTGGGTCCCACTCCGCACTCCCCCCATCATTCACTATGGTAAGATTTTTTTTGTTCTGATGATGCCTTATACTTGATCCCTTCGACACCTCGTGGTTGCATAGGCTGGTGTGCTTCTTCCATGTTGGGCTTTGTTGCTTCTGAGCTTGATGGCCGCTTGATTACCTTCAAGCCTTTAAGACCCCAGGCGCTATATCTTTTGATAGCCGGGCACCATCAGCTTTCTTCACCTCATTTGCTTATTCACCCGCTTTGTCTTCAGAGGTTGTGTCGGGAAGGTGAGCATCATAGAATGCCAATTTAATAGAAGAAAGTATTCTTGTGTTGAGGGAGTACTTGAGTGGAGGCCCAATGTCCTTCTGCTACCTTAATACTAAACCTATAAATATAGGCTCATAGATCTATTTCCCCATCCTCATATAAATATATTTGCATATGTACATGTCTTTATCTAGACCTCTATAAATGCCCTTTTCCTCCCAGCTCTTTCCTGTATATTTCCCTTGATTTTCCTCCTGTCCCACTATCATGCTCAGTCCCCACCAGGATTGCAGCACTTCCTCTTTGTTACATTCCCCTTGATCATGCCTACCAGGTCTCCCACATCCACCTCCCCACCAATTTGGATCACTTGTTGTTCCCTTGTCCCTGGGTTTGTTAACACCTCTTCCCTTCCCCCCAGCCCCCCTCTCCCATGTCCCCCCGGAACTGTCAGTCCCGTTGTTTTCTCCTCCAGATTTCAAGGGATATTTGTGTAACTGCTGAAGGATGATCTCTGAGCAATACTGGTAGCATCTCCTTTCTCCATGGCTTCAGAAAGTCTCGAGTCCATGTTCTGCATTTCCCCCTTTTGTCAGAATTCTCTATGGACTCTTTGATCAAAATATTTGGTTATGGTAACCAGGCACCTTCTAGCTCTGCTGGTCTCATGGCAAAGGAGTAAGCTGTTCATGTAGGCAATTAGCACACATTCCATCTCCTATTCCTAATGTTCTTTCTGATCTGACAAATAGAGACCAAATGTTGTGTCTTAGATGACCACTTTCAGGTTTTTGTAACCCCAGGAACTACTACACAACAAACTAGGAAGCAGAATAGAAGCACTGAGCACCAATTAAATGGACTGTGCATGAAACCTCCAAGCCAAGGAACCAAATCCCGTGAGGTGTTTGATTGTTCATAGCCTCAGCACTTGTCATTGTTGTAAATATAATTATCACAAATCCTTTTGCCAAATCAACTTTCTACAGGTGCACAATTTATTTAACTGGTATTACAATCATTTTCTGTGCAACTCTACCCTTAATCGATGTAATTTTTCCCATCACCATTAGTTCGCCCTTTTCCCCCACCCCACCCACCCCTGGTAATCATTAATAAACTTTGGTCCATATACTGTTATCCTCTGGCCTTTTTATGTAAGTGAAGTCATAACAATATTTGTCCTTTTGTGTTTGGCTTGTTTCCCTTAACATAATGTCTTCAAGCTCCATCCATACTCTCAGGTAGGATCTATATTTGATAATACTTAACTGGGTTTTTGGTGAAAGTTTACACTGCAAGTTAGAGTTCTATTTCACACTTTCCACACCGATGGTTTATTGACAGTGTATTGATGTTCTCTGTGTGCTCAGTTTGTTCTCTCTCCAGTGCTCTAGTTGCCCTGCCCCCTTATCTTTCCCTTGGAGGAATTATAGACCTTTTTTTTTTTTCATATTGTTAGTTTGTAATTAGGGCACGGACGACCTTATGAAAAATATATATAATTGTAACTCTGTTTTTTTCTTCCATCCAACTTAAAATCAACTTTTGTGACTTAGAATGGTCTGTGAAGTCATGAGGCACCAAATAATTTTTCTTGTCTCAAGATACATGAGCTTGTGGTTTGTGTGTAGACTTGTTTCTTCTTTGGACTTCTCATTAAGTTCTTACTGTTTTTACTCCTGGTGAGTAAAGACCTGTAATATTTTAGATGGCAGCCCACATGTTTTTAAGACCCCTGGCCCTAATTTCACTAGGATGCATATCTGATATTTGCCATGGTATATTTTTAAATAGTAAGACTTTCACAGTTGCCTGGGTGGCACAAATAGTCACGTGCTTGAACACTCGCTGAAAGGTTGATCATTTGAGTCCACCCAGAGGTAGCTCAGAAGACAGGTCTGGCAATCCACTTCAGGAAGGTCAGCCTATGGAACAGTTCTGTCCTACACACAGGGCTCCCCTTGACGGGAAACAAACAACAATTTCACAATTTTATACTTACAGACACACTGTGAGAGACCAAATTAATCATGTCCATAAGGCATTAGAAGGGATTATCAAGACAATGGGTGTAGGAGAGAAACAGATTATGTGTCTTTTGTACCCCACCCCTCACACACACACTTTTCACTTTAAAGCAGTAGCAGAAAGATGGGTGTCTTAGAGCTAAGTCATTTATCCTTTTTGTAAAACAGATTATGTAAAGTAGGAATATTACAGTGGAGGCATTTACTTTCTTTTTTTTTTTAATCATTTTATTAGGGGCTCATACAACTCTTATCACAATCCATAGACACATCAATTGTGTAAAGCGCATTTGTACATTCATTGCCCTCATCATTCTCAAAACATTTCCTCTCCACTTAAACCCCCAGCATTAGGTCCTCATTTTTCCCCTCCCTCCCTCATGAGCCCTTGATAGTTTATAAATTGTTATTTTGTCATATCTTGCCCTGTCTGACGTCTTCCTTCACCCACTTTTCTGTTGTCCGTCCCCCAGGGAGGAGGTCACATATAGTTCCTTGTAATCGGTTGGAGGCATTTACTTTCTTACGGCTTGTTCATTTTCCCCAAATAACTCTTAATGATTGGCCAGTCTTAGCCTCACAAATCCTTTTCAAAATTCCAAAGTTCTGGCAAAAATTCCCAGAAGCTTGGGATCTATTGCTGTTGTCTAGCCAACTTAGTGACCTTTGGGGAAATTATTCCCCAGTAGGCCTCCTTTTCCTCATCTCTAAACTAAATTCTGTGGTTTCTCAGGTATCTTCGAACTCAAAAAGTAGAAAATCCTGTGAAATTTCATTCTGAAAGTTAGAATTGACTTTCTAGCTTATAAAACTGATTATATTATATAGTAAACATTTTTCTAATATGAGGGTTTCAGGAAATTTTTTCATTACTTTTTAATTCTATTCTTCTACAAACTTTTTGAAGCCTTCCACCACCCAAGTATCTAGGTTGGCAAATATCTGTTCCTTGTTTATTCTGAGCTGGTTTTATTCTAAGCCTTTGGTGTCCTGCCTTTGCATTTAATGTCATATCTGTTATGTGGCCCCTTTGACTCCTTAGAACTGAGGGACACGCAGAAATGTTTCATTTAGAAATCTCACATTTAATGTGAGAAAAAAAAGGTTATTATTAATTCTGTAAGTACGAGGATTACTCAATATATGGGATTTGGTAATTAATTGGTTGGCTACTTAGAAAAAAATTTAAGATCCTGTTTTTTACATATCATACTCCAAATTAAGTTTCAGATGTATTAAAAAATCATAAATCCAAAAATAGAAATGAATTATCTTGGCTTAGAAATGAACATTAAAAAGCAAAGTGAGGACATTTTATAGCAAATATTACAGATAATTTTTATATTTTATTTACAGAATTAATGCAAATCTATGAAAGCACTGGATCCCAGAAAAACTAGAAAGAGAGCTTAAGAGAAAAGGCACATATCCTGAAACAATTTTGAGAATGTAACTTTTATAAGATTCTCTGAAATTCCCTTCTTTGATAATATTAATAACTAATGCCCTTGATAGCATTTTTTTAAAAAATTTCCCTGTATATACTATAGCTGCTAAAGAAATCTCCCATAAGGAAAAAAAATTATATTAAAGATACTAAATAAAACAATATATGGCACAGTTGAGCCTGAGCTATTAGTAGAAGGGCAGTTCAAACCCACCCGAAGACCCTTTGGGAGACAGGCCTGTGCATCTGCTCTGCACACGAGATTAGAATTTGCCCAGAGTTTGGAATTCACTCAGCAATTAACAACAACAAAGCAGCTTGTGAGAATTTTGAAAGACTTGATAAGAGTTTTCTGTCTGCTCTAACCACAAAATACTTACTTATTCTTTTCTTTTTTCTAACAGGTATACATTAATTATTTGAAAGCAGTTAAACAATGGAGCCAGATATCATTCGAATGTACTCTTCCTCCCCACCACCACTGGACAATGGAGCTGAGGACGATGATGATGATGAATTTGGGGAATTTGGTGGGTTTTCAGAAGTTAGCCCTTCTGGTGTAGGATTTGTTGATTTTGACGCACCAGATTATCCTCGTCCCAAGGAAGAGTTTGTACCTGCAAACCATTTTATGCCAATTCATGATTTCTCAGAAAATGTAGGTAGCCTCACAAGCTTTAAACCCTTGAAACACGGCAATGAGGAGACTGGCACTACTGAACTTACACCTGTGAAAGGGCAGGCCGGTGTTTTACTTTCTGCCACCAGCAAAGAAATAGTTTCCCCTCAAACTTTAGATACTTCTATTGATGGCATGAAAATTCCCCGAGATTTGAATACAGCACTGGAGCAGGCGCAGAATGTTGGAACACCTGGAGGTTTCTCCCCAGGAGATTTTAGAACTGATTTAACTGTGGTTCATCAAAACCAGCAGTCAGAGAGCTGCAACGGTGAAAAGCCTCCTTGTCTGGAGATCCTAACAAATGGATTTGCAGTATTGGAAACTGTCAATCCTCAGGGAACAGAGGATCTGGACACTGTAGCTGACTCAGAGGGCCTAACGCCTCGGAGCACTGAGTATAACTTAGACTCTGCACCTAGCCCTGCTGAGGAATTTGCAGATTTTGCCACTTTTTCCAAAAAGGAAAGGATCCAGCTAGACGAAAAAGGATGTACAGTTTTAAAAGATAGAGAAGCACTAACGATTCAGGAAAACAATAAAATTAACAGAGTCAATGAACTGAATTCCATAAAAGACCTGTCCTTGGACCGAAGCTCTGACAACCAAGGAGACACTGACAGCAAGGATCAGGTTGGCATTTCTGAAGTAAGCATAGAGAGTAGCAGAGGTTTCAGTACTGAGGAGCAAGGTCCTGATGCCCTGCAACAAGATGCCTTGTTACATTCAAGTGCTCAATCACATGCTCGGAGTTTGGCAGCCACAGAGGATCACTCAGAAGCCAGTAGGAGAGAACAGTGGCAAACCGAGGGAAAACTGGATGTATTTACTCCTAAAAGTGCCGACTACCTATGCATGGATTACATTAAAACTAATGATGCCGCCAATGAAGTTGGTTCTCCCAAAGAAGAAATGACCAAGTTTACCAAGCCTCAAAGCCCCAGCATTCTTCCCACAGAAGAAAACGTTATGAATGATTCTCAAAGTCTAAAAAATGGTGACGGTAGGAACGACTCTGTGACTGGTAGCGATACAAATGAGGATGATTTTGGTGCCTTTGGCACAGCCTGTGGCACAACTCCACCGTTTGCTACTGGCACTCAAGAATCGATGAGTGATGTCACTTTTGAGGAGTCCTCAGAACACGTTCCACATTTTAGTGAACCAGTTGATGACTTTGGAGAATTTGGGGATACTAATACTGTTTCTTGCCAAGAAGTGACACTCACCGAGTCAGACTCGAAACCTACTTCTGATGGCTTATCAGAGGGATGTCAGCTGGCCAGCAAGTCTTCTGGGACAGGCATTCAGCCTGTTTCAAAACTGAAAAGGGGGCAAGAAGGTGAATTTGGAGATTTTGATTCTGTGCCAAATAGTCAGAATGACTCCAGTGGTTTTCAGGACGCTGATGATTTTGCAGACTTCAGCTCAGCTGGTCCCTGTCAGGTGGCAGATTGGGATGCTTTTGAGGAGGGGCAGAAAGAGAATTGCTCATGGGCTGCCTTTGGAGACCATCAGGCTGCTGAATCTCATCATCGAAAGGAGGCCTGGCAGTCGCATAGGACAGATGAAAATGTTGATGCTCCAGGTACCCCCACAACTCACAGAGTCCCAGTAGCAGCTTCCAGAGGAGCCGTTGCTGCTGGCCATTTTCAGGAATCCAGCACTGCAGTTCAGGTATACAAATTTCTTCTATTTTGTATGGCATATTAATAGCCAGGAAGTTTCCTAACTTAGCTTTTCAAAAAACCTTTAAAAAGAAATTTTATGGGGTGCCTGCTAAAGGAATCTTCTGATATATATTACTTGACCTGTGTGTGGATTAGTTAACCTTTTCCACAAGGCTTGAGCCAACTAGACAGATAGCCCTATAGTAAAGCTTGGTAAGGTTATTCTTTCATCATAATTGGTCAACTCTGTGTTTTGATTTGTTGATGAATGTAAATAGCATTTATGTCAAACTCCTTTCGTTAGTAAAATAGCAGTTTAAGTGAATCCTTGGTTTTTACCTTTACACTAATTTTAAAAGAAGGTTAAATTGAGATTTAAAAGAAGTTGTTGTTTTTTTTAATTTCAAAAAAAGATGTCTGTTGGTTTTTATTTTGTTCATCGTAGACACCGAAGATTTGAAATTTACTTGTAAATTTGAAGCATGCCTGTGCAGAAGGCTGTGGTCAATTGAAAGAACAAGAATTTTGAAAATATGGTTTGGACCTCATAATTTAGGCCACTTTTAAGAGGCCTAGTGTGAAGGCGAGGGGGGGGTTAAGGCTTAGACCTAGAATAAGAACAGCCATAGGTTGACTTACTGTGGTTGTATTTATTTGCTTTTAATTTCTTAATGTGTGTATTTATGGTCACTGTCCTTAGGACATATAAGTGTCAGGGAGACTATTTCCATCTCCTCCCTCTCCAGCGTCTGTACTTCATCCTTTTCTGGGCAAAACTCATCCAAAGAAGCTTCCATAAGTTTTATTTTTATTTATTTTTTAATCATTTATTAGGGACTCTTACAGCTCATAATATCCCACACATCAATTGTATCAAGCATATTTGTACATATGTAGCCATCATCATTTCCAAAACCATAAGTTTTATTTTGACTTAAAGTAGTCCCAAGAAGCACAGCTTGCTTGCTATCCAAGTTGTTCCCTTGCCTGGAGTTGTACTATGAATTAAATTTCCCCACTACGAGTTAAATTTCCCTGTTCTCTACCTTGAGGGAGGACGGGAGAGGGCTGAGTAAAATTGGACATTCATTTTATATTGATAATTGATAATGTTAAAACATTGTGAATAAAGTCAGAATCTACAAACTTTAGTTCTCGTTATCTTTTGGTAAGAAAACCATTTTTATTTGGAAATATTTCTGTAGTCTGGGTGTTAATTGAAATTGGTTACACATCGTTGCTTTGACATCTTGGGTGCAATCAGATGTTAGAGAAATTGCGGTGGCATCATTTGGTGTGCACTGCTGGTCACTTTTCACTTGACTTAGTGTGTCTGAAGAGTTTAATTTGCTGATTCGACATATTACATGGTTTCGACTAATGTGTATCATTCCTACTGAGTAATTTATTACTGAGGCAGAAAATGATGAACTAATTATAATGAAAATTGAAGATTACTGCTTTTGATCTTACCCTTTCATTACTTAGTTTCATTTCACAACTAAACTGTAGGTGGCACTGGTACTGGAATACCTTTCCTTTGTAGCCTTAGAACTTTGAAACAAATATAGCCACTCAAATAGAGTTCCTTGTATCATGACTTTATAATTTGCTAATTGGAATTTAGATCGTAATGAATCATGTGAACTTTTTGAATGTAATAGCTGAGTTCAAATTTTGACTCACCCTCTTGTAAGCTTTATGATTTTGGACAAGTTACTTCTCTGAATTCACTTGTTTATAGGAAGGAGATGATGTTTACTTCAAAGGATTTTTGTATGGATAAAGTGAAAGTAAATGCGAATATAAGTAAAACAATACTCAAAATACCATGTTTTGTAGTAAAATTTAGTTTAGTTTTGTTCTTAAGATAATTTTATTGGGGGCTCTTACAGCTCTTATAACAATCTATACATCAGTTATATCAAGCATGTTTGTACATACTGCCATCATTATTTTCCAAACATTTACATTCTATTTGAGCCCTAGGTATCAGCTCCTCGTTTTACCTTCCCTCCCTCCCCATCCTCGTAACCCCTTGATAAATTATAAATTATTGTTGATTTCATATTTTATACCAATCGCTGTCTCCCTTCAGTTTTTGTTGTGAAAAAAAAATGACGACAAAGATGTGGTAAGGTGCACTGAGACTACTGATTGGCTTGAGAGCCAACAGGTAATCTGGTCCGGCACAGACCTCAGGCTTTTCTTTTGCAGAATGAATGGCACAAATTGAGCAGAATTTTCATGTTGGATGAAGTAGAGGAGAAACTTCTAGAAGGGCCCCCGAATGGGCTAGGAGGAACAGTTTGGGGGGGAGAGTCGAGGAAGGAAAGTGGGTCAGCCCTGCTGCATAAGTGGCCGAGCCAGTCTCAACAGATCACACAGGGACTTCTTCCTTGCCCATCTTCTTCTTCCCATACAGAGAATTCCATTGACTAACATGTTCCTTACAACAGTCTGACAGCTGCAGTGTTGGGGAAGCACAGAATTCGTCACAGACCAGTGGCTTGACTTGCTTCATTCCTGTGGAAGCCTACCTAAATGTAACTAGTGCCCAGAACAGAGTGCTGGCAAGTGGCTTTGCCCAATTCCTGCTTTCACTAAAGGCTGTGAAGCTCTTTTTTGGATTCAAGACTCGATAAAATTCAATTAGACAACTATGGGAGTAATTCTTGGCTTCGTGAAGTGAGACAAAAGGTATAGTCATTTCAGATTCCTCCATTTTTTCACTATATTTGGTATGTGACATTGTCCAGGGCCCAATTTTTTAGTACTTTTTTTTTTTACCCTACCAAAGAGGTATGTTACAATTATACCTATGCAAGGAAGCTTCAAAAAGTTCATGGAAAAATGAAGTTAAAAGTTAAGGGAATTTTTCTGCCTGCTTTTTAAAGCTCCCTCAGATAACTTCCTTGGGTCATTATTTTGTTGCATTAATTTGTTACTTGATTGAGAAAAAGTCAACCAAGAACAAATCTGTTCAAACTTAGAAAATGCCCTCAAGCTACTTCTCAGATGTGGACCCAATAATCCTCAGGTTCCAGCTTTGGAGTCAAAGTCACAGTGTGAACATGTTGAGAAGTACAGTCTTCTCTCTTGGGTGACTTTGTTTCCCCCTTTGCGAGCACAGAGTTCTTTATATTTCATTCTCTTGCCAACATTCTCATATATTGTTGAAAAGCAAATGTTATCATCTCCATGGTGTAGATGGGAAAGATGTCAAGATGGTTGTTCTGTTTTAGAACTAAGATTTAAAACCACAAAATAATAAACAAGCAAACCCTCCTTTCTCAATCCTCTTTTCCAAAAGACTGTTCTGTACATTGTTATAGCTTTTCAAAAAAATGTTTAAATTTTGTATGTTCCAGAAACTAATTTTCATTGAAATAGCCAGAGTGCTTTTTCAGCCTGTGTAGGGGAAAGGCTCATATCATATGCACTGCATTGGACCCTGAGCTATTGCCCAGTGCTAAAATACCACTCTGGATGTGATTTGAGTATTTAGGTAATTGGTAGATTACCTATTAGTTGTCCAATTAATAATATTACCGGAGAAAATGTTGTTAGTTGAAGGCTGGTATTTGAGAGCTTTAACAATTAAGAGTATGACAAGGAAAAAGAATAGCATGCCTCAGACTTTTCTAGAGTATTTTAAGTTGCCAGTTTGTTCACCAGGAAGTCAGTGTTCTTAAACTGGGAACAGCGTTTTTTACCTTCATTTATTTAATCACTTACTTCCGGTTTTGCATAGGTTTTCCCTTTAGGTAAACATTTGAGTTTTAGGACTGAAAGCAAAGTGAGAACAGGATAAGAGAACTCGACGGAAGGCTTTGGTTCGCTAGCACTTTGTTTATGTAGATGACATTTCCTTCTTGCTACCCTCCCCCTCAGAAACGTGACATTCTGGTCTTTAATTCCAAACTAATACTTCATTCAATTTATTTCAGAAACGACGGAGAAAAAGACAAATCATCACAATGGGTTACCCCTATTTATGTATAGCTTGAAAGTGGGAATTGATAAATATACAATTGTAGGTTATACTTGATATCTTACTTAATATTTAATGGTAGTGAGGCACAAGATATCCTTTCAAATGGAAGATTAAATTACCCAGTGGATTTTATGTTTCTTGTAAACTTCCATTTCAGTGCAAGCACCTAGTGCTATCAATATAAAACTATTGACATGCATCAACTTCTGGTCCAAAGCAAAAAAATTGGAAATACTTGAAGGAGTTTAGAAATAGCCTACGAAGCAGAGTCTAGAATCCCACATGCTCGTTGTAGGCCCCGTTGAAAAGCTGAATGAGGCTTGCAAAACATTTCATATTTGTATACTTTATCTATAACAAAGGGAGCCCCTATGTCCATGTACAGACGGTTGTGTCCTGTATGACTGAGACATGTCAGTTGGGAAGCTCTGCTCTAGACAATCAGGCGGAGTTGCCCCAGTGGGGAAACTGAAATGCAGCTTTTACACCCCTGGCTTTCTTCCCACACCCCAAGACAGGAATGTAAAACGAAACTGTCAAGTACAGTAGTGGAAATGGTAAATGTATACAACATGCTTTGTCCCCATTGATTAGCTAAAACCATCAGATATTTCATCGTATTTGCTTTCCCAGAAAACGAATCTGGCTTTAAAAAAGCCAAACATAATTATGGAGATATCCAAGGTAGTGAAAGACCCGGATAGGAAAACAACTACATGAGAAGTTTAGGAAAGAAGAAAATACTGTAAAAGCCAGTGCCCCAAGGTTTCATTATGACTTTGGGGGGCACCCTGAAAATAAATATAAAGAGGAACAGTGGGTAAGCGCTCAACTGCTACCAACAGTCGGCGGTTTGAACCCAGCAGCTTCTCCTGGGAAGAAAGGTGGTGTGGTCCACATCTGGACAGATCACAGCCATTCTCCTGTGTCCTCTAAGCTTACAGTGAGCCCAAAGCAACTCAACAGCAATGGGTTTTGAGTACACGCACAGAGTACATTTGAGTGTATTCCAAGAGTTTATGGGAAAATTCCACTATCTTTGCATTCTATTCTTCCATGAACTTTTTGAAGCTCCCTTATGTGGCTCTGTGTATACACACATAGGTAATATAATTATCATTTGAGACAGTTCACATAAAGCTCAGATAGCTATTAAAACATTATCATGGGCCCACAAAATTATTGTAGTTCCTGGGTCCCGTGCCCACTGGATATATATACATATCTTGGTTAGAAACAGGGCTCTGAAGGGGCTTAAGTGGAGAGCAAATGTTTTGAGAATGATGAGGGCAATGAATGTACAAATGTGCTTTACACAATTGATGTATGTATGGATTGTGATGAGTTGTATGAGCCCCTAATAAAATGATTTTTTTTTAAAAAAAGAAAGAAAAGCCAGAAAGGGAAGTAGCGATACCAGGATGGTAAGGGGAAAGTGGGGCGCGGGGGGAGGGGAGAACTGATCACAATGATCAATGCATAATTCTACTCCCACTCCCACCCTCACCCTTCCAGCGGGATAGCAGTCGGTGTAAGATATGAAAACAATAATTATCAAGGGGTCACACGGGTGGGGTCTGGGAGGGGAAAAAAAGTAGCTGATACCAAGTGCTCAAATAAAAAGTAAATGTTTAGAAAATGATGATGGCAACATATGTATAAATATGCTGGATACAGTTGATGCATCGAATGTTATAAGAGCTGTAAGAGCCACCAATAAAATTATTTATTTAAAGAAAGAAAAAAAGAAACAGGGCTCAAGGGTTGCCCTGCTAGATCCAGGTCTGGGTGTCTGCACTGACTTGCATTAGTGATTTCCTTAAGCCTCGAGTTTAGAGAATAATAATAGTGCCTACTTTGAAGTTCGCTATATGCAGGCAAAATAAAAGTGTGCACAGAAAGGTGCTTATCTATCAGAGTGGCTGGCACCTAATAGGTGCTCATTGAGTGCTAGTAGTTTCCAGATGAACTGACAGGAAAATGGTTTTTAAGTGAAGGAAACAGTGTTTCCAGTGGATTTTTTCTCTCCCCCCATGAACACTGGAAAGTCACAAGGCAACACAGAATATGGGCTCCCAGTTCAGGCCCTTGTCAATATACCAACCTCTGCAGCTATTTTGAGAACAGAAGCTGCCATTTGGGGCTAGTTCCTGTTCTCAGAATAGCTATGACAGGTAGGAACTCTTCTGATCACAAGTGCACTTCTATGCAAGTAGCAGACCGCCTCCTCCGCTTCTACAAGCTTGGATGCTAACAGAGAAAATCAAAAGGAAGCCCAGCACCTGCCCTGAAGAGCATTGGATGTGCCACCTAGCACTGATCAGCACCCGAGTCCTTCCCATGTGAACTGCCTCCTGTGCTGCTGCCGCTGCTGCCATGGGCCAGCCTGAGCATTAGGTGCATGTAGGAATACCAGGACATGACAGATTTCCATAAGCCTCCCATCCAGCAAACTAGTTACCTGGGTCTCTGTTCCAGATCAGAGGAAATACTCAAAATGTTCCCCAACTCTGTGGAATTAAAAGTGTTTAAAATTCAAGTAATTGGGTTAAATATAATTTTATTTAGCTATCTAGTTAATATTGCACCCCTAGTTAAGTGTTGTGTGTATTTCTTAAAACCCTTATAGGCATTTATAGTATAGCACTGACTGTTTCGTAAAAATGTACAGTTTGCTTTATTGAAACCCATTGAAGTGTTCAATGAAAGAGCTTGTTTACTTTATAAAATGTAGTCATTGCCCCAACTATTAGCCGTGAAATCTTTTCTCTAAGGGCTAGAAATATTTACAATACCGCAGGAAGCGGGTGGAAGTGTGGCTTGGGGAAGAGCATTGTGTTGGCCTGCCAGAGTGCTGCAGACCAGCAGTGCCGCTGTGGCCAGCTGTCACTCTGGCGGGGGAGCTTCAGTTCTTCATCTGTTATGTGGGCATAAGCTTACTTATCTTGTGGGTTTCTTAGAAGAGACGTCAAGTAATACATGGATAGTGTCGGGCATAGTACCTAGTACATTCAGCAATTACTATTTAGATATGCTGTATAAGCATGCCCAACCTATCTACAGAAACTATTCAAATGGCTTTCAGTAAGATGTGCTTTCACTAGGTAGAACAGATTTGCCCCCTGCAGTCACAAATGAAAGTAAAATGCTTTTTCTTTTCTTCTTCTTCTTTTTTTTTTTTTTAACTCTAGTGCATACTGATTTCGTTAGCATTTATGGACTGCTAGCTGTGCAGGAAAACCTATTTGTGCTCCATTTTCCTTATCGATGAAATGGGTGTAATCATGTTACTGTTAACTGCCTTCATATGGTTCCTAAAGCCTCAAATGAGCTCATATGTAGAAACATTTAGAATAAGGCCTAGTACAAGATAATCATCAAACAAAATCCGTGGGTGGGAGGGGTGGGGGGTTGGAGAGGAGCTGATACCAAGGGCTCAAGTAGAAAGAATTTGTTTTGGAAATGTTGATGGCAAATATCATATGTACAACTGTGCTTAATACTGTTCAATGATGGATTGTTATAAAATTTGTAAGACTCCCCCCCCCAATAAAATGATTTAAAAAAAATTTTTTTAAACAGAAGCCATAATATAACATATCAGGCTTTTGTGGTTTCTGTTTCCAAGGGGCCCTTCTTTTCACCTTTGATTGAATTTAGGCCCTTAGTTTTCTAAAGTGAATCTTAGTTTCCTAAAATAAATCATTTGCTTTACCTACACTGCCTTATGTGCCCAGAAAAACTGGAGTTCATCCAGGCCAATTCTACCACCAAGTCCAAATAATGGGGTTAAAAAAAAGTTGTGATTTAAAAAAAATTTTTACATTTAATAGAAATTCACATATCCTGTAACATAATGTTGACATCTTTTTCTGAGTTTACCAGACATACGGAGTTTTATGTATTTTCATTGTTACAAATTGAACGTAATTAAAGCATAGTGATGAATCACAAAAACAATATGTATATAATTATATATTGTGAAATATTTATTTCTAATGACAAAGAAATGAAATTTTGTCTTGAAGCATGGTATAGCATGAGTAACAGTCTTCACACCCGGTACTCACTGGTATGTGGGTGTATCTGCATGTGGGTGGGCTTGGAGACAGAGGAGCCGGTGTCTCGGTTCCTACGACCATCGGAAATAAGTGTTTTTACGATGGTCTTAGGCGACCCCTGTGAAAGGGTCACTCGACTCTCCAAAAGGGTGGCGACCCACAAGTTGAGAACCTCTGCTGTATAGGGTTGATGTGAATCAGAATCAACTTGATGGCAGCAGGTTCGGGGGTTTTTTTAGTTGTTGGTAATCAGGGGACTTCAGAAGTTTCATGGAAAAAGGAATTAAAAGATAATGGCATTTTTACACAAACCCTTTGAAGTCTTGTATTAAAAAAATGTTTCTTTTTACCCATCCACTGCATGTTGTCTTACTAACTTTGTAGTTGTAATATTGATTATTTAACCCAACCAAAACTCACTGCCATCAAGTTGATTCCAGGTCATGGTGACCTTAATAGGACAGGATAGAACTTTTTCATAGAGTATCCAAGGCTTGTGAATCTTTATGGGAAGAGGCTGCCACATCTTTCTCCCAAGGAGCGGCCGTTGGGTTCCAGCCATCAACCTTTCTGTAGCATCCCACGCTCAACCCACTGTGACACAAGGGCTCCTGAACTCTCTGAGGACTGTGGTTTAACCTCATTTAATTTCCTAATGCAATCAAGATTTAAATCTTCCAAATACCAAGTTGATCAAAATGTTCACCAATTTCTAACATTTAAAAACCTCGAGTAGCAGTAAGAGGTTTTCTTATATAAAGGGCTCTTAAAATAGATATTTAAAAATTACCACCCCCTCACCCCAATTCAATAGGAATATCTCTAGGAGAATAAAAAATATTTGGGTGATTTAATTGCTTGTTCTGGTAGAAATTGATAGATTGAAACATGTGCTTTCATCATTATTTAAGACGCTAAACAGCAATAGAGAAACATCTTGAGTAGGCTGAGAGCCTAGTTTTGACAGTCTTTTATTTTATTCCCTGGCGAACTTTTTGTATCATTTGTTTATAACAGCAAAAACCAAACCAAACCCACTGCCATTGAGTTGATTCCAATCCTGCTATGTAGGCAGAGTAGGACTGCTCCTTCGGGTTTTAGAGGCTGTAAGTCTGTATAGGAGCAGTCTGGTTCTCGAGGTGGATTTGAACCACGACCTTTTAGTTAACAGCCATTTCCCCACCAGGGTTCCTTTTAATAGCAATAGTAGCAGCAAACGCTACCGCCTGTTGAATGGCACATTAGGTGCCAGTATTTGATCCTCTAATTCTACATCCACTGTGAGATCGGCCCCAGTATTTATAAATGCAGAAATCTAGTCTCAGCCCCATAGGTCCCAGTCTTCTATCAACATGACTTACTGGAATGCACAGTAGGAAATGAGCTGTGGCTCTTTGTAGTATGGTGAGCAAGATGGTAGTGATGGTTATACCATCAAACTGCTGTTGGGGTGGTTGAAATTGATTTTCTTTTAAAAGTAACATGTCAGAGCAGATTTCACTATAGTCATTGTCTTTGCTAACTACCCTAGCCACTTGCTCGCTGCGTTCTTAAACTGCTCGCCCTTTGTGGTGGTCAGTCTCGGGCTCGGTTATCTGCCTCTAGTTTGTTTATTGCTCTACCTCAGGAACTAGCAAACTGTGACCTATGGGTCAAATCTGCTGTGGCACTGGTTGTTGTAAATAAAGTCTTCCTGGAACACAGTTGCATTTATTTGTTTGTGGGTCACCTGCAAAACCTAAAATGTTTACTGTCCGGCCCTATGCAGGAAAGATCCCTTACAACTCTGCTCTCTTCTTACCTCACTCATCAAAACAGTTGAAGTATCCAATATTTAAATATCTGGTCCTAAAGATATGTACAACTTTCTTTTTAAATTTTCATATAACATGCAGTAAAACCTGCATGAGCCGCAACTCCACAAACTGCCTTGTTATCCGGGTCTCGCAAGTTTTCAACCTTTGTCAGGGTGCAGTCGGAGCACGTTTCTGTTGTTCATTTCAGTGGAAAATATTTTCGCTTTCCTTCTCTGACAGGTTGTGACACTGAGAAGATGAGGGCAAGATTAGTTTCTTGTAAGACATTCCCTCATTTGAGAATTAGCTCACTGGTGTACCTACAACCTGGTATTGCCCAAATAAGCAAATGTATACTGAGGTCTGTTTTTCTTTCTTTCTTGGATAAACTGTGCCCCCCCCCCCCCAAATCTCATTAAAGGAGTAACAAAAAAGATACAAGAATTCTGTTTTAATTTGCAGGGAGATAAAAATTGGTCATATGTGAGTCTTTGTTTACCTCCCACCCAGGAGGAGCCAGTGCCGCATCATGTTTCCAATTAGATGGTTATCTGATCCCTTCCAAGGCAGCTCTGACCCCCCCTCTCATCCCCCTGATACACTCAGGTTTCACAAGCCTGGGGATCTGGAGTCTCCCCTTTACTTCAGGTTTCTTAATTGCTGGTGAGAACCTTTTCCCACATCGCACACAGGAAAGTAATGAAGGTGTTCAAGGAACTTAAGAAAGGAGGGTCAAGGGAGAGTACCCTGAGACTAATTAGGTGGCATGAAGCTTTTTGCCTGTTGCTGCATCCAAAAGAGATTTTGGTTTGGAAATTATATTTGTGAAAATGTTTCCCTCTTGCTTTTCATTCCCCTGCTTGCTGACTACAGCACACAACAGAAACCTGCCGGTAACGTGTGTCTGTTACTTGGCAGGAAGTACAGCCATGATGTGGCATTTTCCTGTCCGTTGAGTATCATTTAGACTGTGCACTTCAACTTCCAGAGGCTTGAACTGTCATGGAGAGTTGATATTCCTGTTTGAGGTTTAAGTGGTAAATTATGCTTAAGTTGAAAAATGTCTGATATGCATCTGAGACATAATAGGGCAAGTAGGAATAAATACTATTATAGGTCGTGCATGTAGACTAACTATTGACACCCAGAAAATTTAAATTGATTTAAATCCAGCAAGTTTTAATTAATAAAAATACTCCAAAATTCCATGCAGTTTATCTGTCTGGCCTTGGTGAATATACGCTAGGAAACATACAGGCTTTGTTTAAAGGAAAGGCCATTTTCTTTTTTTTTAAAGTGCACACACGCACACACCATAGACAGGAGAGATGGAATTTCTAAAATATTGTTAAATCACCAAAATTATGAAACTGTTGAATTTCGTATGTAAAAATTGAGACATTATTTCCTGCTTTGTTTTGTACTTTTGGCAGTAGAGGTAGTTTTTTAAAAAGTAGTTTTTAAAAAGACTACTAAAATTCAGGTGCCTCATGTCCAAGAAAAGGGTTCCTGATCAGCTACAGGGGAATAATACTTTTCCGAAGCCGCCACTGTTGATATCCTTGAATCCAGAGGACCTAAACGGAGGTCAGTGAGAGAGCCCAGTGTGATGGGAAATAATGGGACTGTTGGCTGTTGAGTGGAGTTGTTTAGTTTTGGGAAAATTATTCAGACTTTGCGATTGCTTTTCACTGTTTTCAAAGGCTTAAAATAATTCATGATAAAATGCAATAAAAAGATAATGGAAAATTGCCATGCACTTTTGGAAGCCCGCTCATACAGCTAGCTAGGTAATCTTTGTTACAGAATCTTGAGGTAGGTTAGCTAAGGTACTGTATCTGTAGTACCGGGAGTGGTACTTGGTATGGAGCATTCATGCACTTGGCACCTACTGTATCACCACCATGATGATTTAGAGTAATCTAACATTTAGAGCCAGAGTTCTGTACGTAGTTAGAGAACATTCCCTCAATGTTTCTTATACCTGAGTGGTAATTTCCTTCTCTCTGTTAGAGTAGTGGGGAAGATTTTGTGTGTGTGTGTATGTGTGTGTGTGTGTGTGTGTGTATGTGTGTGTGTGTGTGTGTGTGTGTGTGTGTTATAGATAAATCTATGACATTACTAAAACAAGAGAAATGAAAACCGTAAACCTTTTGGGGGGGTGTCTTAATGCAGACAGCTTTACTAAACCGTCTGGAGCGAATTTTCGAAGCATGTTTTCCTTCTGTACTTGTCCCTGCTGCTGAAGAGGAAGTTACCTCTCTGAAGCACTTGCTGGAAACAAGCACCTTGCCGGTCAAAGCAGCGAGAGAGGCCTTAGCTGACAGTGGGTAAGTAAGTAGTAGACAGTTTTTAGATAGCATGTATTTCTGTTAGTTTCGTTTTATACGTCTATCTTAAAACCTTAAGAATTTTTAAAATGGTAATTATCTGAAAGCATTAAACTTGTTAATACCTTGCCTCTTTACTTCTGAGCTGTTTCTTTTGATATTTCTAGATCAGTATTCTACTCAGCCTATTATCTTACGTATTATGTATTCACTCTTCCTGATAAGATGTGTGACTTGAGCTCACACTTATTCTTCTCTTCATCCAATATGCTTATATCATCACAAATTTTGACTAAATTGTTATTTGATGTTTTCACTATCATGTAAATATTATTTATAGCCACTATTTCCTTCATAGCATAACTTTTTTTAAAATCATTATATTAGGGGCTCATACAACTCTTATCACAATCCATACACACATCAATTGTGTAAAGCGCATTTGTACATTCATTGCCCTCATCATTCTC
>NW_022106471.1:7480920-7545967 GCF_000313985.2 Echinops telfairi | reverse complement strand
ACAACATGCACAAAAACAAGACAGAGCAAAACCAAGCAACAATGTACAACAAAACAGCAACAACATCAAGCCACTGACAAAGAACAAATTAAAATACACCAAGAAAGAAAAGCTTGTAGTTAGTTCAAGGATCTATAGCATAGATTTTATTTAGACTTAATAACTGCCTTTATTTTTTACTCATTTACTAAGCCTTAAATATCCTCCAACAGCCTCTAATACAATTTTACTTGTGGTCAACCCAATGAAATTACGTGTTCTATTGTCTTCCTGTTCCAATCTGGAATGGCTTCCACGTGGGCCTCCCACACGCATGCTGTACAGCTGCTGCCCTCACTTGGGTTCCTTGTTAGCTCCCTCTGGATAAGGGAGCTTACGGGGTACATTTTTAATTCATTTTGTCCTCACACTCACCTCTTAGCGCAGGATCTCCCCACTGTTGTTAGTGGTTTGAAATACCACAGCCTTGATGTGGGCCTTCTTTTCATTTATTGGGTTGAGCATTAGGGAGGCCTTGCTGTCTGGAGGTTCCATTCTTTAGTATGGGACAGCTTTTTTATTTTCTGGAGTACAATTCATAATCTCTGTATTTTTTTCATTGTAAATTTTTAACCATTATATTGATAAGTACACACACAGCATGAATAAATAAAATGTAAGGAAGTCTCATACGGATTCTTTTTTTTTTAAATCATTTTATTAGGGGCTCGTACAACTCTTATCACAATCCATACATACATCAACTGTGTAAGGCATATTTGTACATTCATTGCCCTCATCATTCTCAAAACATTTGCTTCCACTTAAGCCCCTGGCCGTAATCTCTGTATTAAGGAAAATTACTATATGTAAGTATATACAAATATGTATACAGTGAATTAGATGTTTAACTTGAATTTTTAAGAAATATTATTACCCTTGTTGGCATGGGCAGGACTCCTGCCCACTGAATTTGAAGGGCCATTTTCTTATACAAGTACTCTGACTGATACTTTATTTCTAGTGCCCTGTTTTCTCTTTCTGGAATGCCTATTAGTGGAATAGTAGAGTATCTAGATTGATTTTCTCATTTTAATCTCAAAGTTACTCTTTCTCCTGAGCTGTTCTCTTGCATCTCACCCCACACCTCCAGAGACATTCCCTCCCTCTGTAGGGCTCTCCTTTCTCCAGTCTCCTGAGTGAGTTCCCACTCCTTCATCCCTCTTTGTGACCTCATATGTTTATGGGTTAAGGTCTTAATTATCTCTTAATTTTACAGAAAATACTGTTCCTTATTTTGGTGTGGTTCTGGAGAGAGGACAGCAAAAGTTTATATTTTGCCATCTTGAATTTCCTTAAATTTCATCTTTACAAATACACTAGTTGTATAGACAGATTCAAAAGTGTTCATTCTTTTCTATAAAAGTTTATACATTAATTTTGCCCCGAGAGATTCATGCCAAAGAATCAATACAACTGTACAACAATGCATACCATGGAATATTAGGAAGTATTCATTGCTTTACTGTAAAAATGGCATGGTGGGGCCTTTCGACCTCCTCTATAAGTTCACCAGGTAGGGAGAGAGTCAAAGATCAGCATCAGCCCAAGGCAGAGTCCTGCTAGACAGAGGTCACCAGTTCTGACAGCAGCCTTCCCTCCTACAACACCATTTCTCTGCTGGGTTCAGTAATCTAGTGCAGAGGCCACACAGATCACACTCACAACTGCAGGCTTTATTAACTATCACGTTACAGTTTGAGATGGGGAAACATATAGTCAAAGTCTAGCTTCTTTAGTGCAGGACAGCTTTCTCAGCATCTCTCATCCCTCTAAGAATAGACTTCCTCTCTCGACCCTTTGCCCCACTCAGGCCTGGCTGCTCAGGCAAATGTTACCCGTGCCCAGAGGAACCCCACACTTCCAGGAATCCCCCAAGAGAATCATTCTAAAGAATGACTACAAAGTCACTTGGCTCTCTCAAGGCATGGCTCTGCAAAGGCACAGTGGCTACCTTGCTCTATGGGAAGCCCGTCGTGCCACCTCAGCCAGTCGCCGGGGTCTGGGACTGACATTTTTCTACCACTGTCCCCAGCATTGACTGGGTTCTCGGTGCTGGCCCCAGCCAAAAGGATGTGTGCGCCTCTCAGATTTCTTTTCCTAATGGTCATGAGGGCGTTGGAGTCAGAATCAACTCTACAGCAGAGGGTTTGTTTGGGGGTTTTAATGAAGTTCCCTCTCCAAGCCTTTGGAATGGCTCCTTTATTTGACTGAGCTATCCCTTTGTTAAGGTTCCACGCTCCTTATTTACTTAGTCCTAACAATTCTACCCATTCGATGTGTGGGCGTCCACAAAGACTATGACTGGCAGGGCCACATGAAGTAATTCAGTGCACAACACTTGGTAACAGCAAGATTCAAACCGTGAAAACTTATAAAACTGTGGAATTAGGACTGAGTAAATGGTGATGCATCTGTCTAACAGCATTGCTTAGCCTTTAAAAAAGATACACATGCAGACTAGGAAATTCACGAAATATGATTTATGTATGTACCACAGTCATAACCGGGTGTTAGTGGACCAAGACTCAAGGAAAAAACACAAATATTGAATTAGTTGTATTAAGGTGGTGGAGGTACTGAATGATTTTTTTCCTTCCTTAAATATTTCTCTTTGTTTTTACAATAAAAAGGGAATAACTTATAGGTTATTAGTTGTATGCAGATAATAGTTGTATGCTCATTTAGACACAAGATGATTGGAATGTATACCATTCTGGTCACATTGAAAGTGGAATTCCTGGTGGGAGCTCTGAACTAACCCACTGTTGTTGGTGTAGGGAACTGCTGGATGTGTGGACGGAACTTCAGGACATCCATGATGCACATGGCTTGCGCTATCAGTGGGGCGGCTCCCATAGCAACAAGAAGCTTTTGTGCTCCTTGGGAATAGACACCCGGAATATTGTGAGTTTGTTACTGTGTTTAAAAATTCTGTTACAGCCTCTTCAGTATGTGATAAGTTAGCTTCTCAGGAAAATAAATATTCATTTGTTTAAATATTCATCTATTTGAATATGCCAACTTTTCCATTAAATCCACCTTTTTCTCTGTAATCAGTGTTTCTTATTCTTAGAAAAAGTTATTTCCATGTCTTTTCTTAGTAATAAAATGGAGATATTGGCAGGGCAGCAGGTTCTTCAGTATATTACAATGTATGTAGTGCATTGGAAACATAAGTTGGGAAATAGCCTGTGACAGTTCGTTCACTAATTATGCCTTCTTTCTCTCCAACACTCGTGTGTAGCTCTTCACGGGCAACAAGAAGCAGCCTGTCATAGTACCCATGTATGCAGCAGGATTGGTGAGTACAAATGGTCTCTGTAGATCATTACTGCTTCTGTTACAGAGCATGGCATGGAATGTGTACTTTATAAGTGTACTACTTTTCCATCTCAGAAATCCCTTCAATAAAAAATTTCAATATTCTAGTGACTGTAGATACACTTTTGTTTTAGATTGATATTTTTTCCCTTAAAAATATTAATTCTTAACATGTTTTATAAATTGTGCCTAGGGGGTTTCTCTCTTTCTTTTCTTTTCCCTAAAAATTTTCTTAAAAAAAAAGCAGCAGCTAAACTATTTTTCATGGTTTCAGGATAGTTTGTTTTAATACAGCTGTGATCAGCCTAAAATCATGGAATACTGAAGCTGTGACTATGTACAAAAACTTGACAGGACTGAATAATTGTAAACGAAAGTGGGCCCGGACCCTAATTTTACCCTCCATGTTTTCAATGTGTTGAATTTTGTTGTTTTTCTTTTTCTTTTTTTCCAGGTATGCCAGGTAGTCCAGGATCACAGGAATTTTCATTCTATGTCTCAAGACTCAGTCCCATTTTAAAGTTTGAAATGTTTGTGTTTATTAGTGTGCTTTCAGTTATTGGTGAATAAAATTGCCCTAGGAAACTAAAAATATTTACAATTTTTCACCAATAACTTAAAAGTCAAGGGGAAACACTATCATTAAGAAAGAAAGGAAAAAAAGGAATCCTCATTGTGGAATTTAAATTATCCAGCCCATTCTATGCATGTGAAAGTGAATTTGCTGTGGAACTTGTTGAATCTGCAAAATTTTGCCATGAATAAGAATCCTTATTCATATCCAATTGGAACATTTTGCTTTGCTTTTTTTTTTCTTTCCAGTTTTGTTTGTTTTGTGGAATTGGGCAAAAGTTTTCTGTGCTTAAGCTTTCTTGTCAATTTCTGTTTCCTTGTAAATAGTTGTTGTACTTAAAAAAATAATAATAACCTTGATGACTCCTACCATCGTTTATGTTGTAGATAAATATAATCCATAGCTTTTTGTCTATTTGGATTTCTCTTTGTCTTATAAAGTAGCATTCCTGAGGTTATGAGCATTGTCATTGTCACATTCTGAGTAGGAACTTAGGATCTCATTGGTGGGGCTTTCACATGGCATCTTGGGAATAGCGACCTACTTCCTACTCTTCTGTAATCTCAGCACGCACCCAGTTCTTTCACGTTCATGAGGAGCTGGAGGCTAAGGGTTGTGCCTTACGTTGTACTTCGTTACACTTGTTACTAGTAAAAATTAGACCATTATGTTAGCCATAGTAAGAAGGCATATTTAGTGAATGTGAATTCCACTCCTCTCCCCCATCTTTGTGATGGCTTTCCTTTAGAAACACTTTTCAACATCTGGTTTCAAATTTTCATTAGTCATCACTTTTAAAGGGGTGTTTTACATACTCCAAACCAAATCTACTGCCATCTAGTCAATTCTGACTCATAATGACCCTGTACAGGGCTGCTGAGGCTATAAATCTTCACAGGAGGAGACAGCCTCATCTGTCTCCCAAGGAGCAGCTGCTGAGTTTGAACCACTGACCTTGGAGTTAGCAGTCCAATGCTTACTTGACAGCACCGCAAAGGCTCTTTTTTGCTTTACATATTCGATGTCCCATCTTTTACCTGGAGGAATAGTATCTGAGATAATCACTCAAGTCACTGACTCTGGAACTTTAATGTACATTAGAATCTCTCTTAATCCCCCAAGAATTTCTTGTTTAGTTCATCGACGGGCCTAAAATTTTATACATACGGAGTAAGACCTCAGGTGAAGCTGAAGTTGCTGATTGGGGGACCATATTTTGAGAATCACTGGTTAAAATGATAGTTCACATTAGAAAACTATGCTGACACGGGTCATTATTTTGCCAAATTTATGTATCATCAGTTTGTATAATGTCCAGGGAGCCCATATATTGTATAAGGTATTAAGTTCCACAGTTGGACTTAATCACATTTGTCTTTCTTAACATGCACTGTTGTTTTGAATTGGAGCTGTACGTCACTTTAGGTAACTGTGTCCTACTTGTGGGGAGAAATTCTCCTGAAAAAAATTTTTTTCATTTAGTATGTTCGTATTACTGACCCAGTAATTTTAATTCTTCTAGTTTAAGAGAGAGTTTTATATCTGGGATATAGCCTTTAAGTGATAGATAGTCAAGGGCTTATCAAGTATTATCATTAAGTATATAAAAACTTCTATTCACCTGGAGTATTACTAATTTAGTGTTTGGTAGAGTGTTGACATAAACGTTCATTATTTTTCTTCTTTGTTGCCACACCTGAATATCTTCCTTTATACTCAAAAAGTGTGTTAGATTTGTAGCACACTGAAAAGAATATGAAAAATGTTGCCCTCTGATATGACAGCGTCTCTGCCTTACCAGTGCAAGGAACTGAATGCCCAGGCTTCCTGCGTGGTGATCGGACCCTCTCCATGAACTCCCGCTGGAGTATGTGCAGAGGATGGTGGGCTTCAGAGTCAGCTCTCGGCTCCCCAGGCAGCACTGTGCGAATGAAGCACTTCCCTGTAATGTCAGTGTCTGCGCAGTCAGAGAAAGTGTGATGTCATTAGGGCCTGGATAGAGTTTTACCCTCAGCCCTGCCCCCAAAGTCCCAGATTGTGCTTAGGTTTTCTTGGGATAGTGATAACTTAGCACTTTAAAACAAATTTGGTTTTTTAAGTGGGAAGTCTTCTCTCAAAAATGTTAGGTTCCCAAGGTGTAATTATAAAACATTTCCCATTACAGTACAAGATTCTCTGTCAACAAAATTAAGAATAGTTTCCTTTAGTACTTTCCAAATTACCTATGTTCTCTTTTGCCTTCTGTTACATTAAATTTCTTATAGTTTCTAGGTTGATTGTCCCCTCTGCCCCCACCCCTGTGTTAATGACTAATATACTTTTTTCAGGGTATGTTAGAGCCCACCAAGGAACCATTGAAGCCACTCTCTGCTGCAGAAAAAATCGCTTCTATCGGTCAGACAAGCACCATGGCACCAGAGATGAACACATGTACATCTGACCAATTCCAGG
This sequence comes from Echinops telfairi, assembly GCF_000313985.2. Lineage (NCBI taxonomy): Eukaryota > Metazoa > Chordata > Mammalia > Afrosoricida > Tenrecidae > Echinops > Echinops telfairi. The sequence goes on along the minus strand of NW_022106471.1, from coordinate 7,539,579 downwards.
TAAAAACATCCAGATGTATAGCTATGTTTATGTTTGCTCATGCGTGCACATATGCGTTCTTTCTCTTGATAGATGAGCTTGTTCATTTGATGATAGATGTGATTATGATTATTTATGAACACCCTTTGGCTCACAGTGAATAAATTTTCTATAGTTTCAAAAATAAGATACAGTTTGAGAACTGGGTGATGATGGTAACTGGCTTAAAACTGTCTATACCTTAGTCTCCTGACCTTTATTCATTTTTATAAAATGAAAAGTTTGAAGCCAGTTATCTCCAGAGCATTGAGTGATCACAATGACTGACACACCAGTCTGCTAAGTGCTTGGTTTTCCCCAGAACAGGAAATAGTGCGTTCACAGCAATGTTTCACCTTTGCTGGTGTATGTTTTCACCCACAGCCTGAGCCAATTCAGAAAGCAATAAATTCCGTAGGTATGTTCATTTCCTCAAAAAACTGTTGTTGGCGAGTTGAAGAGTGCTGTTAAGTTTGGATTAGGAAACGAAAAGAAAAGTCGTTTTCCCTTGATTCCCCTGTGCCTCCACAGCACATCTAAGCACAGGTGTACTTACTTCTCTCTCCTAAATTTAATAGGGACATCTCTCTTCTCACCTGTTATCTGGGGGAATGAGCCATTTTGAACACTTCCCATGTCGGATTAGAACGGACTCAGTGCTGTTGGCACATTGGTTTTAGTAGGCTAATATTTCTGAGCAAACATTACCAATCTAAAACATATTCTTGCCTTTCTTGCCATTTTCAACCATAAATATTCAACTTTTTCTAACACAAAAGCCCATGTGTGGACGATCTTTCCCAGAATAAGGGTTGCAGGGAGCACTACTGTCCCCTAGCGCGGCTCTGTTTTACCCTTCCCCCACCCCTCCCTGGGAGTCCCAGCATGCCTGTTACAGATGCTGAAGAGTCAGTCCTGCGTTCACTAACCTTTCTCATTTCTGTTCCTCTTCTTAAATTTGCTTGACTGCAGAACGCCACCCTTTTTTGTGGATGTTAAGTATAACTGTAGAGCTAGTTTTTTAAGAACTTTCCCTAGAAAATAAAGTTATCCCATAGCTCAAACTCTCTCAGTCGGGTCTACCAAGAGGCATCTAGCATTCCTGCAGTGTGTGTTAAGCATCACTTTGAAGCCAGTCTATTACTGGCCATAAATTCAAGAAATGCCCTACTTCGGCAGCAAGCCAGGTAACTTGGACCAAATCTCTCAGGAGATAGGGTCAGTCCTTAGTTGGCGTCTTTTTGTGGCCAAATAACTGCAGCTGGCTATGAGCTGCCCCTCCAAGCCTTACCTCTCCCCCAGCATGTCATCACTTCTACTCAGTCCGTCTGCTGAGAATGGAACAGTTTTTAGTCAAGGCCACTTTTTGCCCATTTTGCTTGCCACCTTTCCCTCTTCCCCATCCACACACTTCCAGGTATTAACAACCCCGTAAACGATCGCTTGTTTTATCAGATGGAGCTATTGCTAGTCAATTCCCCTGAGCTGATTTAATTGATCTTATTCTGTATTTCCTTCTAGGCATACCTCATAGCTAATCATTTTTCTGTTGTTGTTTTATTATACATCTGACTAAACAGAGTAGTCTGGATGACTGAATAAAAACCACGTGTGTCCCTAAAATGGAAGCCCTTTAGAGAGGTGACTTCTAGCCCGGTGGTGTGTGTCATCTGTGCACACATACCCGTTGGCATGTTGAACAGCTGTTGTCTCCACGTTTGTAGGCAAGTATACAAATTTTTGGCAACATTAAAGCCTAACTTTTGGGGGGAGAGGCACGACGAAGGAATGTAGTCTCTTGCTACATGTATGGAAAAGCTACTTCTAATCAAACACGAGGGGGTACCCCCCAAAACTGGAATTTTTTCAAAGCTATATATTTAATTTTTTTCCCCACAAAACAACCTTATCGCCTTCAATATACTCTCCATGACACTTAATGCATTTGTCAAATCTGCTATTCCATCCTTGAAAACATTTTTATAAACTCATCTGTTTGGATGGCTGATAGCACCTCCCTCTTTTTTTTCTTCACCTCTTCTGTATCTTCAAATCGCTGTCCTATCTTGTTCCTGTTCATTCTCAAAAACAAAAGGAAGTTGCACCAAACAAGGTCAGGTGAGTCAGATGTGTGGGGCAAGAGAGGCATGCTGTTTTTTGTCAAAAACTGGCACACTGGGATGGCTGTGTGAGCAGGTACATTGTCGTGATGGCAAAATCAGCCCCCTACCTGCCACAAGTCAGGCCTTTTTTGTTCCACGCTGTTATGCAATCTTTTCAGAGCCTCTAAATAGAAAGCTTGATGAACAGTCTGACCTTGTGGGATGAACTCCAAATGCACTATCCCCCTCACATCAAAAAAAACTAATGAGTATCGTCTTGATTTCACTTGATAAACTTTTTGGGGGCAAGGTGACGATGGCGTCTTCCACTGGCTTGATTGCTATTTGCTTTCAAGGTCTTAAGAATAGCACCATGTCTCATCACCAGTAATGACCTTGGGAAAAAGTCAGGGTCACTTCAGAGCTGCTCTTTCAAAATACGGCATGTTTCCACTCTACACTCTTTTTCCTGGTCAGGAAGAACCCGAGGCACAGATTTCGCAACGACCCTTCTCACACACCCAAGTCTTCCATAAAAATTTGCTACCAGATAACTTCCCCATCTCTTCGATGGTCAATCATCGGTCTTCAAGAGCAAGTGCCCAAATTTTGCCGACATTTTCTTCTGGTCAGGAAGTTGACAGACACCCAGAATGAGGTTTGTCATGACTCAACATTTCACCTTTTTTGAAACAAGAAAACCACTCGTGCACTTTTTCCCCCCATATTCCTCTCCTTGTAAGCTGTGTTGAACTCTATAAAAGTTTCTACGGCATTTTCCCCAAGCAGGAAACAAAATTTCACAGCCACATGCTGTTCTCTTAAATCAGCCATCACAAGAAAATGAGGTTCAAGCAAAACTGCTTTTACGAAAAAATTCACTGTGACCAGAGAGAACCTTTCCCTGGTGACGTCACTGGGTGCACTAACTCAGAGCGATTTGTTGGAAGCTTGCCTAGCGAGGAAAAATGCGTGCTACAAAATCTCTGGCCAGCAGAGCTTTTTTCCTGTTTTGGGGGGGTACCCCCCTCGTATACCTACTTTTATTCTGCTGGGACACACGTTTCTTTTTCTTTTTTTTTAACCACACATATAAATATTAAATTAACAAGTTTATCTTCTGCTTTTTTCTGATAATGTGTGAGCCTCAACTTTAGTTTTTAGACATTTTGGGGGAACCAAAAAAAAGTACTGGTTACCGATGGAAATTGGTCAGTTATTTCTGAATTGACGTAAGCCTCTGTAGGTCTTCATTCTAACATATCCATGTCCATACTCTCAATTCCAGAATGCATAGTAGAATGTATTTTCGTCTGTAGTGCTAGAAACTAAGCAAAATGTGTCTTAGGATCTAAACAGTACTTGATTTGTTTTTTAACAAAAAATATAACAAGCTCCCCTTTTGCTTTTGGTTTCGGCATCATTAAACAGTGACTTTTATCTTTGCACAGTAATTCTCACTGTGGCAGTGTACTAGCCGAGCTATGTGCTGCCATCCCAACAAAGATAGATACCCGTTATGTTATTTTTGTTCCCCAGATTGATTTGAACTCATTAATGAATCTTACAGCCATAGCATCTTTTGTCTAGGAATTTATTCACTTATTACAACTATCAGTAGTGGGGTTTTTCTGAGATTTCTATCTGCAAAGACAACTTACAGTTAAAAAAATTTAGTGATATCCTATGCTAATTGTGGCTAACTGCTTATAATAATTTTGTCATTGGTGTCCCAAGACAAGTCATTTATCAAGTGAACCTGTCATAATATCATGGATTAAATTTCAAAAACCAATCACCTTTTCCTAGAAAAAGCACTTGCCCAGAAAAGCATAAAACATGAACATAACGGATTAATAATGCCTCCCACACAGTAAAAGGTCCTTGGGAGGGCAAATGATTTTCACCCAACTGTCGACCTGAACGGAACCCCTGGTGGCGCTGTGGGTTAGGCATGAAGCTGCTAACTGCAGGTTCGTTGGTGGCCCACACCCCCAGTCCCTCTAGACTATGTGCTCATGTGAAGGTTCAGTTTCAGGTGCCCCATCGGGTTGCTGAGCCCTGGGCCTAGTAGGACATGCTTTGGACTGTTAATCACAAGGTCAAAGCTGCCAGCCATTGCACAGGAAAGAGATGGTTTCTACTCCCCATAAAGAGTCACAGCTTCAGAGCCAGGGGCAGCTGTCCCTGCCTTACAGCGTTGCTTGAGTTGGGATTGGCTCGGTGACAGTGAGTTTGGGTTTTTATAGCATCACTATGAGTTGAAGTTGACTCAATGGCAGTGAGAGAGAGAGGAATATAAGGTTGGTGGTTCGAACTCACCTAATGGCTGCAAAAGAAAGGCCTGGTGATCTGCTATCTCAACATTACAGCCACAGAAACCTACAGAGCACACTTCTACTCTAGTACACGGGGTTACTGTGAGTCAGAACGGACTCTACAGCAGCGGGACTGTTTATGGGTTTTTTGACCACACAGTAAAGCTTCATGGTAAATAAGAGAGAGACTGACTGGTCTTTGTTTAGACCTGAAAATATAGCCCTTTTTTCTGTTTTAAAGCCCCTCCAGTCTCTACCAATCTCTAGATCTATTTAATAGAGCAGGAGTTTTTTAGTAAGTGTTGTCACTGCCCCTTCCCCAAGAAAAACAAAAGAAAAATCCAAAAAAATTTTCTCTTCAACAATATTCTTAAAGTGAATCAATGCTTGCTTAGAAAATAACATGCCATTTACTCATCTGTATGTTTAAGCACGTAGGCAATTTAAAATCCTAGGATATTCAAATCACTACTGATAGCTCATTACTAACAATTTCTAAATTAGCCTGTTGAAAATAAATGCTTAAACTCACTCTTTTTCAAAATGTAATTCTAATCTCGTGGCCCATAATGTTCTTCAGACTATGGAGTGTTCTAAAGAACCAGAGACCTTGGGCTTTGAATGGAAGTTCACACACTGCTGGGTTATGCAACCACTAATTGTGGTTCCTTTGTCTGCGGAACCAAGAGCTCCTAGGGCACCTTCTCTGTTGCACTATGTTACTGGAGAAATGTTACGTAATGTTTAGTAATCATCTAAAATAAATTGAACATTTTCAGATATACCTTATACTGAACATGATTCACTTGTACTTTGTGACATGACATGTTAGTAAGCAAAAAAAAAGTACTGTTTTTAATATTTTAGCATCTTTCGTGTAATCAAGCCAATATTGTGAATCGTAATTTGAGAGAAGATTGGAACCTTGACACAGAGCCGGTCCATCAGTTTCTGTTTGAAAATGTAGAGATGCCACATTTCTCGGCGACAGCCTTGATGATGTCATTAAGCCTGCTGTCTGTCACTTGTATAACTGCAGTTTGTGTTTTTCTGACACTGTAAATACTCAGTTTTGTTGTTAGGTTATTTGTTGCCTAGTGATCTTGCTATAGTCATTAATAAAGAATTAAATAAATCCGTTTGTTGCTACAACCTGTACTGATTAATTTTGATTTTTTGGTTTTCAACCCTAGGAGTCTCTCCCACCCGTCCAGTTTGACTGGAGTAGCAGCGGCCTTACTAACCCTTTAGATGGTACGTCTCTCCGTAGAGCCTCTAGCACCAGGGCTAGAGTTAAGAAAGCTACAAAGTTCAGACAGACTTCTCTCTGCTGATTTCCCTTCTTGTTTGACCCTAACTTCTTATTCTTATCTTTGGAAATTCAGGCTTTCTTTCCGAATAGTAATTGCTTAAGAACCCAGGCAGTACAACAATTAGCCGTACTGCTATTAAGGTAGTAGGAACTAAGTAGAATTTTAGTTTAAGTTGAAAACCAGCTTCTTTCTGCTTTACGAATCTCTAGGTAGTGATGTTTTGGCCAGGACCAAATTACTTGAAATTTTTTTCCTGGAGTTTGCACTTAAAAGAATTTTCTTGGATGCAATGTCTTGTGGCTTGAGGCTGCTTCAGAGCACAAAGCACAACACTTTAACCAAAAACAATGTGCAGATACAGACAGCCATGTCTGTGAGCTCCCAGAGTTTTCAGACTTAGTAATGTTTTCTAGAGCACCTGTGTACAAATGGATAATGAAGTATTTTCCTGATCCTTTTCTAAAACTTACCTCCAAACATGAGGCAGTTCCAGAAATCATTGAATTCACTATGGCTAAAAAGAAAAGAAGGGGGGAAAAATCCTGAAAAAGGAATCATGTATTGGGCCAGCAATGTGGGGTCTTTAAAGTAAGTAACCCACAGTACTGGGTTTCCAGTGTGTGGACGCCACAAGTCTTAAGTGGACCCAGAAATGTAGTCACTGACGCCTCGTGCTTCATAAGTTGCTTGACGCATTGTCCCAAACTCCTGTCCCTCTATGAACTTTGCCCCACCCCGGGGTCCTAGGATGTCCGGAAAGCATCCAGTTGAATCACATGCCCTGCTGAAGGAAAGCCTGGATGCACCTTTTGCTGTTGTCTGGTGTCTTATTCGGTCAAATCCTCATGCTTTCTATTAACAAACAACTTGAAAACTGTATATACTATTTCTGATTACTGTTTCAGAGTTAAAGGGGAACAGTACAACTTGAGGTTACACACCAGGGTAGGGTAGTTACTGCATTTCTTGTGCTGTTTTCTTTTAAACTAAGTTAACGACGTGTTGGTGTGTATCCTGAAACTGACAATTTTGTCACTTTTTGAAAAACTATTCATTAGAAACCAACATTACCAACACGAAAGATGGATTTGGGCCTGTACAGTGACTCAGTGTTGGAATGAGACGAAAGTATTGTTTCCCTTTAACAGGTACACTTGCCCATTTGGTCTTTTCTGGTATGGCTTCCGGTTTTGATTGAAAGAACTGCACTCCTCATGAAAACCTTACTAAGTGTTCAATTATTAACATTGTACATAAGAAAATGGACACGGAACTAAATTGTTACTTTAGAAATGTCCTTAGTAATTACGAAAAACTAATACTGTACACATTGTTTTACTGTTGATTTTTTTAAATATGTAATGACTACTAATTTTAACCTGCATGTTCAAGTGTGTGTCTCACCCCTTTTTACACATCACCCCTCCTCCCTTGGCTTCCCTTCTGTGGGGTGCCCACCAACATGGCCACTGACTTTCAAGCTAGTGGAGGTTCCACTCTTCTGAACCTTGATTTCTTTGGGCCCATGGATGACAGTAGCTCTGGCAGCACCACCACAATCCCAGGTCAGCCGAGTATTCAGACCACGATTCTAGTTTATTTACTAAAGCATGACCACATCACTTGACTTTCCTATAAACAAGGAAGCAACTAGATTGTATTCTCTATAATGTCTTTCGAATGCTTTTCTTTCATCTACCTATTGTTATTTTCTCTGACTACAACAAATGACCGTGTGAAATGTATTGTAAGGAAAGCATCCTCAGAGTGGAATATTCAGAGGTGAATGTAGTTTCTAGAAATAGAGCAGTCTAATGCCCTGAGACCGTTAAAGGCAGGGATTCGTTCCACTCTGAGTGGAAAATGTGATATTCCATACGCTTGTTTTTAAAGCATATGCCGTAGAGCTCTTCGGGGGGAGGGAGGAACAACAGATTTGGAGATGATGGGAATCGTTTAATACACACTGATGACTTTATGTTTAGTGCCTGTAATAGTACAGATTCTAGGGTTCACTCAATTGTTCATTAGTGCTGCTAAATGTATAATTAGGTTAAAAAATATTGGAGTCTAGCACTTAGTTATACAGTCCACATAGAACTCTATGACTATTTTCTTGTTAGCTCTTCAATAGAAAGTAGACTGTTAGCTTGCCATGGAGAGAGAAAACAGACTGCTACAAAGGTTAATAGTGCAAAGTCATGACTGAGACACCACCTAGAAAGGAAAGCAGCGGACTGGAGTGCCTGTTGAGTTCATGTTCAGCCCTGCGAAGGTGCAGTTCACTGAGCAGCGGACTAATGTACTTTGTCATCTTCTAACTGAATAAAAGATTAAAATTATAATGGCATCTTTATGTTTACCTTTTATTCGATATGACTTCTATGAGTCCCTGTCATCCTAACATGTGATCTAGGGATCATGCCCATTTGATCAGCCTGGTTCCTGAGAATTTTCTGGGTTTCGCTCTGTCCTACGAGATTACCCTGCCACCTACATCCACCAGGGTAGGAACCATGATGGGAAATGGGGGAGCCTAGGAGAGTCCGCTGAGGGTGAGCCTGGAACCCAGGGTGCACACCTTCTCTGAGATCTGGCTTGGAAATCTAACCCTGCTACATGGAAGCCCCAAGGCCATTTGGGAGAATGACTGGATTCCTCAAATCCAAACTTTTGATGATCATTTTCAGGATCTTGTTATCAGTTGAAAAACCAACCTGTGTTTAATTTTTACCTCAAAATGATCTCTTTTCTATTTACTTATATGACTTCCAGATACACATGCTCTTTGGAATGACTTGGGTGAGAGAATTAGTTGTCTGACATTTAAAAATTATCCATGGAGAAAAACACCCCAAAGTGTATCACTTTCCTCAGCACTGTGTTCTCCAAAGCGAATGACCAAGCTCCCATTTACAATTTGCTCTCGATTTTGTTTGCTCTGGTAAATTGCCTTAAAACTTAAATGAGGTCACTACTTTTTTTTTTTTTTTTTTTTAATGCCTAAAACCTTACTTTAAATTTACTCTTTGGTAACGTGTCCGATCTCCCTGAAAGCGCACCCATAGGAGCACAGATAACTTGACTCTACAGCGAGATCAGAAATGGCCTGATGACCGGCTCAGTGGACACAGCTGTGAGAAAGACAGCGGTGTCAGAAATGTAGAGCTGTCACGGAGTGACATTAGCATGGTCACATTGCAGTCTCCCTTCCTTCGGGATCGTTTCAAAATTTCCCTTCAGTGTTTTCATTACTTATGCTCTAGCTGCTGTATAAATTTAATTACTATAAATTTGCTTTGGCTTCTTTTTTTATTGCTATTGGGTTTTGTTAAAATTGACCATCAAGCTACAGATATTGACACCTGGAGTATTCCATTTCACCGTTTGCTTGCACTTTGTCTGACTTGTTTCTGGGAAAGTCATTCTGTCTTAGCTGGCGGTTACTTCATTATTTTGTGTGTGAGACTTACGGAGGTTGGCATAAAACTTGGTTGGCTAGCTTTAGTTACATGACTAACTCCCTCATTAAGGTTCTGTTAAAAAAATAACCCTCTTCCATTAAAAAAGTACTTGTTAATTATTAGTGAACAGCAAGTAGTTACCGTGTTCTTGAAAAGTTAGTCATCCCAGTAGGATCTTGAGGGGAGGTGGTGATTTGGAACTGGGAGGGGAGATGGTTGCCCCCTTGTTGTTGTTGTTGTTTTCCACTTTACTGTTTGATGGCTTAGTGGCCAGTATGTCACAAACCAAACCAGTTAGTATTGACACAGTCCTGTCACCACTCAGAATGCAGTTTTCATTCTGTATCATGCAGTAGACATGAACTTCAATTCGGTGCTTAATTGGAATCCCACCTTTCAAAGTGGAGGAGGGCAGTGTTTGGGGATCCAGCAAACCCCAGACAGGCAGCCACAATTTTTTTTTAAACATTTTAATTGCAACCAATATTATACTTCCGTAGAACTGAAAAGACCTTTTAAAATAGAGTTTGAAACTGTGCCTTAATGAAATCCTCAAAACTTGGGAGAGTCAGCACGCATTTTCTGTCACCTTCCTCCCTTGCCGGAGATGGGCGCTATGGAAGCCGCTGTTTGCTCGTTTGATTTCTGTAAACATCTGAGATCTGCGTTGATGGCTGCTGATCATCAGCAGAGCCGGTCAGCAGAACACCATCCCTGCTTGGTTGCTTTGCCTTCCTTAACCTTAGGACATCCTAGGAGGAAGAAAGTTGTTCATTTAAATATATGATTTATATCTCTATATGTAATAAAAATACATATTATTTTTATCTGCTGCTCTTAGAGGGCAGGTTAAAAACTAAAAGGAAAATAGACAGCTGTAAGAGATTCTTCTGTACAGTCCACTCATCTGTTATGCTGGAAACTACTGCATATTCTAGCCTTAGTAATTTGTTGGTATCATCAAGAAAATAGGGTTAAAAATGTTTTTTAGTCTATTTTTACTAAACTTTAACTTGTTTCAAATACTTCACTATACATTTCAGTGTTTTGGTAGACATCACTTTTACTTAATATAAGTACACGGCAAAAGTTGGGGGGATATGCATATTTTAGTAGTTGAGTGAAGCATTGGTCTGCTAACTGCAAGGTTGATGGTTCAAACCTACCAGCCGTTCCTTGGGAGGAAAACGAGGCTTCCTGTTGCACTAAAGATGTACAGCCTCAGGAGCACTATAGAGCAGGTCTACTCTGTCCTACAGGGCTCTCTTGAATCAGAATCATTGGAACGACGGGCTTGGTTTTTGGTGCATATTAGTGAGGTCAGATGGCAGAGGATTGTGTCCATAAATCATTTTGAGGTATAATAAGATATTTGACTCAATAGCTGCCAGGTGTAGATACAAAAGTATAGATATATGATTAATTCTTGAGATAAGAATTTTCATTTGGTTCAAATGTAGTGCTTCTATTTTTTTTTTCTGAAAATACTTTACTCTCCTCATCTTTTACCTAAAGAAAGAACAATGATATGTAATTTATCTTTGGTAATAATTTGATGCTTTGATTAATAACCATATCCTTAAATGGTCAGAATATATTCAAACTGGTATTTGAGACTTCGTATTAGTTTCCAAATCGTTTGGCCTGCAGGGAAATAGAAGCAATGTTTTGGGGTGGGGGCACAGAGGAAGGTCCAAAAGATGAGGTTAGCCAGGCAGTCTAAAAATGGGACGTGTCCTATATCTGCATAATGTGCACTTTATTTCAGACTGATCATTTCCATGTCACACACTAATCCTAGAGTGGGGTGGGAGGGTTGTCTGCTGCAGATAGACATTTGGGGAGTACTTTGATGACGGTCTGTTCTGTAAAGATTAAGTGAATTAAAGGTGTATTTCCATCAGGACACAACTTTAACAAGTTGTTTCTTAGTTTGGAAAGAGAGAGCGGTCAGGTGGAACACCTGAAGCATGTCATCAGTGTCAGTGTTTGACACTTGGAGCAATGATGACTGAATTGGCCACTATTCTCCTGTGTGTATCTTTACCACAATTAAAAAAAAACAAAAAACTTTTTCTGCTTTGTAAATCCTCTGAGAAGAGCAGCTATGAATTTTAAAATAGGTGCACTGTGGCAGGGTTCTAAAGATGTGTTTGTGAAAGACTCAGATGTTTACAGAATGTCGCCCTGTGCATCTTGGATTGTGGCTGATTGAATGATGCGCTGCAGCTTGCCGTCACTGACTGTGATTTTATACTGTAAGGTGTGGATCCCGAGTTGTATGAGTTAACAACCTCTAAGCTGGAACTCTCCACCTCAAGCCTCAAAGTGACTGACACGTTGGCCCGACTCATGTCCACAGTAGAGAAGACAAGCACATCGACCAGGTAAACGGCGAGAGTGAATGGCCCCTGACTTTGAATGCTGCGTTCACCGGGCAGCACAAGTGCACAGAAACTAGCAGTAGTTCATTATATTATATTAAAATCCTCTCTCTATTTGTAGAAGCCAATAGACACCTAATTGCAGAAAATAGCATCCAATTATGTTTAATTATGAACTTTATTAGAGCAGAGAGAGCTACTTCATGAGAGTCTGGGAAGGGCTGGCAGATGTGGTTTCCCTCCCTTTTGCTCCGCCCCGCCCCCTGGCCCCCAACCCCAATAGCGTGAATTCTGATTAAGTGTGAAAATCGTGAGACTGGAGACAGAGATGGCCATCTTTGGGAGACCAGCACCAGGCTGTCACATTGACCTTGGCAGCGCTGTCACTCCTGGGCTCTGAAGGAGTGCAAGGAATAGAATAACTTCTGTTTTCAGAGTGTTATGATTTTGAAGTGAGCTTGCTTTACCAAGTTTTGGGGGGCTCACTTTACAGCCAAAAGGAGCCCTGGTGGCACTATGGATTAGGTGTTGGGCTGCTAACCACAAGGTTGATGGCTCAAACCCACCAACTGCTCCATGAGAGAAAGATGAGGTTGGCTGCTCCCATGAAAAATGTGCATCCTTAGAGACCCTATATCAGCAGTTCTCATCCTGTGGATCGCAACCCCTTTGGGGGTTGAACGACCCTTTCACAGGGGTCGCCTAAGACCATCAGAAAACACATATTTCCAATGGTCTTAGGAACTGAGACACTGCTCCACTATCCGTCTCCAGGTGGGCCCGACCACATGCAGATATGCCCACATACGAGTACCCAATGTGAAGACTTACCCATGCGACACCATGCTTCAAGACAAAATTTCATTTCTTTGTCATTAGAAATAAATATTTCACAATACATAATTGCATATTATTTTGTGATGAATCACTATGCTTTAATTAGGTTCAATTTGTAACAATGAAAATACATCCTGCATATCAGATATTTACATGACGACTCATAACAGTAACAAAATTACAGTAATGAGGTAGCAACGAAAATGATTTTATGGTTGGGGGTCACCACAACATGAGGAACTGTATGAAAAGGTTACGGCATGAGGAAGGTTAAGAATCACTGCCCTAAACAAAGTGGAAATCAACCCCATCACAGTGGATGACTGAGAGCTTGGTTTGTTGTTTTCTTCAAGGCGGGCTTTGAAAAGCAAATCCTCCTGTCCAGTGTCAGAAGCAGCCACAAGGCGTGTTTGGGGTGCAGGAAACCTTGATTGTGTTCACATAGTCAAATGCAGGGGTGCTCTGTGGCTTTCGACAGAACGGCCCCCGGAAGAACCTGTTGGGCCCGGTGCATGGCGGCCCCCTCGGAGTCAGAGGGGAGTGCTCCACAGTGTTTGATGGCCGGTTTTTCCAAGGTCAGTCTTTAGACCAACAGGCACCAGTGGGGGGAATTTGCCATTTGCACCAGCCAGGGCTCCCACCACAAGAACGCCTGTGGCTGGCAGGGAAGTCCTACTACAGGGGCCACGCTGTTGATGGACATACCAACAAGGGTGTCCCAAATTGTATTTTACAGTAGATATAGTGACCTCTCATTGCCCACTTTTTAAGCTCTTCAACCAGAGATGTCAAATTTAGATTTATCTTATAAGCCAGCTCTTCTAAGGAAAAATCATCCATTTACGAAACCCTTTTTTTCTTTTTTTTAAGCCTTTTTTTCTTATGAGTAGTAAATGTTCCTTAAAACTTGGCTTTCAATTATCATATTTTTTTAACTTTAATATGCATTTAAGTATTCATTGATTCGACAGATATTTATCTTAATAATAATATTGAAAAGCCATTATTATTCCTTTCTGTGGTTATATAAATGCCTCTTGGGCTCCTCTGCAATGGGTGGAGCTTACCCTCGGCTTGCTCAGAGACCTCTCCTGTGCTCTGGGACACCAGGGCGGGCCGGTGCTGTATTTTCAGTGAACCTACTTGTGAATGAAGCCATTGTGGGACTTTTTTCTTGTCTCCTGGTTTTTCATTTCCTCTTTCCAAATCAATAATAGGTTTAAATGGAAATTCTTCTCATAAATTTTTCATCCATTTGTTAGCAAATGCTACATATTTGAAATCTCAAGATTAGAATTAAATGTGCATTTTCTTTATAATGTTTTACATGAAGGGAGCCAAGCAAACATACCGGAAAAGACAAAAACTTTTAGGGCGGTGTCCCATTCCCTCTTCCTACCTCACCTTTTCCTCTGCTCTAGTCTGTCTAAGCTGACTCCCTTTCAAAGTCCAACGATGAGAATTCATTCTCTGTACCAGTAGGAGGAGCTCTAAACCACATTGTTAACTCGCCTGCCTTCTCTGAGGTCTGGAAATGTACTGTGCTCGGGAGCTTTACAAGCCCCACTCTTGCAGAGTGGTCTGCATCTTGCCCTCACTCTGTCCTCTTGGCGAGCAGCTAAAGTTGCAGGTGCACCCCCTTTGGGCTGCACCGGGGTCCTACTTGCTGTCGACTGCTGCTTCCCCAGCACCCCCCCCCCTTTTTTTAAAGAATGCAAGTTGCTGACTGTCATTTCTATTGTGCGGAATTGCTACATGAAAATAGTATGAACGGAAAATATTCACAAGCCTTCCCTTAGCCGACAGTGCTATAAGGATGTTCCTACCCAGGGTGCCCACTCTACGTGGAAGAGAAAGGAGGCTCAAGGAACCTGGTTTCAGAAAGCATCCTCTATCTGTCAGTTTGTTTCAGTATTGTCTCCTGTTTACGTTCATCTTGTAAAAGTCACCACTTCTTTGCTTGTTGGCAGTGTGTGGAAGGTGGTGACAGGCCTGGTGAGGGACCGCGCGGTAAAACAGCATGTACATTGGATAGGCAGCAAACTGCGTGGCCTCCTTGGCTACGTGAGAGGAAATAAACACATTGGAAAGTGACTTCACACTTTCGGTGTTTTAAAGAAGTGCAAGTTTAAAATAGTCCCATCTTCCAACCTATTTTTTTCTAATAGAGAGAGGATTTTCTTACATTAGTGGGTAGCCGAGGACCTCTAATTGAGAATGTCAAAATACATAGTCTTGGGGATACTTGACATCAAAACCACCGGGAACCTTTTTTTTTAATGTGTGTTCTGGGTCCGGCTCCAGGGTTCTGTGTTTCTGACTGGCTATCTGCTGATGGCTAAGAGTCACTGTGGGCCCGGAGGCTCAGGGAGCACCAGCTGCTTCACCGCCCTGCCTTACTGAAGTGCACTAGTGTCACCCACAGCAGAAGCAGTCTTGTGCCAAAAAAGTGGATTAGCTCCCCATTTATTGACCCTGAGGCTGCTGAGCCTGTTGACTTGAGTGTTGGGACATTCTGCTCTAAGCTAATACCACTGTGCATTTTCCTCTGTAGAGGTAACCCAGATTCCTGTCAGACACCGAACCACACAGAACACCCCAAGGTGGGGGAAGGGAGCCAGAGAGGAATAACTGTTTGTAGCTCAGTTCACGGAGATCAGCACTGAATACCGTGGCCGTAAAACCACTGAAGACATGATCGTGAATGAAAGGAGCCAGACACAAAAGAATATAAGCCGTGTGACTGTTCATATACATTGAAAAACATTGTAATCCAAACTGCTGTTCAGGCCTGTATGCCTAGCTGGTGACCAGTTTGAGCGAAGAGGCAAGGACTGTGATTGGGGAAGGACTAATCAAGGGCTTTGGGGTCTTTCTGCTATTATGAAACTTGACCTTGGTTGTTGTTAGTGCTGTCGAGTCGAATCATGGTCCCCTAGGACAGAGTGGAACTGCCCTGTGTAGGTTCCTTGGCTGTAGTCTTGGTGGAAGCAGGCCCCCAGCCACTGCTCACACATAACTGCGGGTGAGTTCGAAGCACCCACTGAGAAGGGAGCCAGCTGAGAGCCTCCTCGTGGCACCACCAGGGCCCCCTTGGTGACTGGGGCAGTAATATTAAGTAGTACAAAACTTAATAGCATTTCATTTTCTTTAGAAGAAAAGAATAAAAAATTGTAGTAATAGTGTTCGCTTCATTTGGTTTTTCTTCCATTGCTCAGTGAAGCATGAACTTGGTTCTGGTACCTCCTTTTGGACTGACGAGCTTCTGGACCCCCAAACTCAATCACGCCCTTACCCTGCCCACTTTCTCTGCAGATAAGGCCTCTTGGGAGGGAGGGCGTCCCTCCCTCCATCTCAGGCGCCGGGCTTGGCCTCCCTGTAGTAAAGACCTGGACGATCAGATGGCGCTACAACACGTGATTTCCTTATGGTCCTAAAGATGTCTGTTGTTTATTATTTGGGTAAACCCAACTCAAAATGGTCTTTTAGAAGTAGAATTTCTGTGTGTTATAATTCAATTGCAGTACTGCGGGTGACATGAACTCCTTGAAATTTTCATTCTTATCTCTGAAAGGCTGCACAGAGACTAGAAAAAAAAGTTCCTCTATTTGAGGGTTGAGAGAAGAAATAAGGAAAGCTTAACGTTTCATAGCAGACATAAACACACACAATTAAAAATAATAATACCAAGCTCACTGCCATCGAGTCAATGCCGACTCATAGCAGCCCCCTGTGAGTTTCTGGGACTGTAATTGTTTCTGGGAGTAGAAACCCCATCTTTCTCCCAAAGATGGTGGTTTTGAACTGCCAACCATGCAAATCTCAGCCCAATGCATAACCCCAGCAGAATACAGGGTGCTGGTAGTATAGTGAAGATTCCCTGGGCTGCCACCACGGGATCAGCAGTTAGAAACTGCCAGCTGCTCCAGGGAGAAAGATGGGGCTTCCTTCTCCATATAGAATGACAGTCTCGAAACCCAGGGCACAGTTCTTCCCTGTGCGATAGGGTGAGCCAGCATTGACGCAGTGACAGTGGGTAATGTATGTATGTATAGACATATTGTTGTCTTCTGTCACATAGATGTATTACCTTAAAAAAACCTGTCCGGAAGTTACATTGAAAACCAACAGTCAACCTCTACTAATTGTGTGACCTCAGGAAAAACATAAATGGTTTATGACTTGGGCTGTTTGTCATCATTAATTAATTTTGACTTTACAAGTGTAGCAGAAGAATTGATTTGAGTTTATGTGTTTGGAAAGACGTCGTTCCTGTTGGGGGTTATCCTCTCTCAGGGAGCCCGTGTGACGGAGGCGAACTTGGACCCAGGCTTTATGGGCTTGTTCAAGGCATTCCAGGCTTTTCTTCCCAGAGCAGCTAAAGGGGCTCAAACCTCCAACACGTCTGTTAACAGCCAAACACTTAACCTCTGCACTGCCAGGACCCTATTGTAATGTCAGCCAGTGTAATATAAATCTATCTAGCTTAAGCTTTGCACGAGATAAGACTTTGAACTGGGAAGCGTTTCTGTGTTTTGCTTGTTGCAGTTGGCATGGTGATTATAGTCAAATTTATAGCATCCCATTGAGAAGTCTTCAGTCTGGGGATTGAAAAATGAAAAATATAAGGCGAGTAGCTTTAAAGGTTTGATCATTATTTTTCGTTTGGAACTCTATTCGGTTTGGCTTGGATTGTCCTTTTTGGGCCTCTGGTGCTCCGTCAATGAAAGTGACTCACGCTTATTCAGGTGAAAGGCCTGTCTACCAAAAGAGAAACGTCTTTCCTCTTCACTCTTTTTATTGAGATACAATTCACCCACCATCCAGCCCTTGCTTTCCTGAGTGTTCAGTTCAGTGATTTGTAGTGTATCCACAAGATGTTCAACCATTAAACAAACACATTGCTGTTTAGTTCATTCCAACTCAGGGCGGACCCATGTGTGTGTGAGAGTAAAACCGCGCTGATGACTCTGGGTGGTCCGTGGCTCATTTTCTAGAAGTACATGGAGGACAGACCTTTTTCCTGAGGCACATCTGGGTCCACTTCAACCTCCTGGTTAGTGGCCCAAGGCATTAACTGCACCAGGTGCATCTCAGAAATAATGCAGGTTCCATTCCAGACCACTGCAAAAAGCTTATATTAGAACAAAGCGAATCATGGGGATTTTTTTTTGGTCTCCCAGTGGAGTTATATCTGATATGCTATATAGTCCATTGGGTATGGAGTGTCATTAGGTGCCATCAAGTTGACTCTGACCCATAGTGACCTTACTAGGCACAACGGAACACTGCATGGTCCGGCCCCATCCTCACAATTGTACCTGTGCCTGATCCCATTGATGCAGCACCTGTGTCCATCCGTCTCGTTGAGGGCCTCTTCTTTTCCACCACACTTCCACTCCCAAACATGGTGTCCTTCTCCAGGCACTGGTCTCTCCTGACGGTGTGTTCAAAGTACGTAAGACGGGGCTCTTGCCATCCTTGCATCGAAGGAGGTCTCTGGCCATACTTCTTCCAAGACAGATGGATTTGACCTTTTAGCAGTCCATGGTACTTTCAACATTCTTCTCCAGCACCACAATCCAAATGCATCGATTCTTCTATGGTCTTCCTTTTTCAGTGTCCAACATTCCCATGCATTTGAGGCAACGGAGAATTCCATCGCTTGGGTCAGGTGCACCTTAGTCCACAAAGTAACATCCTTGCTGTTCAATATTCTAAAGAGGTCTTGCTTAACAGGTTTATCTAATGCAGTACATCTTTGGCTCTCTTGACTGCTGTGTCCACGAGCATTGATTGTGGATCCAAATAAGACAAAACCCTCGACAACTTCAATTTTTTCTCCAATTGCCATGATGTTACTATTGGTCCTGTTGTGAGGATTTGGGTCTTCCGTACTTTCAGTGGTGGGGGTGTGCAATAGCGTTAGGAAAAAGTTTGAAATAAGAGAATTACCAGAATGTGACACAGACACAAAGTAGCACGTGCTGGTGGAACATGGTGCCAGTAGACCTTCTCAGCACAGGCTTGACAATAATAATAATAATAGCATCTGGTATACACAGTAAACTGAAGTGCTAGAAGATGGGTTATGCCTATAATTCCAGAACACTCTCATCACCCCAGGAAGAAATGTGTGCCCATTAGCCATCACCCTCGCCCTTCCCCAGCTCCTGGCAATCATAGGTCGGCTTCCTGACTCGGGGTGTTTCTGTTCTGGGCATTGCATGAAAATTCGTCGCATGACACTCGGCCTTTTGTGTCTGGCATCTTTCACTCATCATAATGTAGTCAGGGTTCATCCAGGTTATAACAGCTCTCCATACTCCATTCTGCTTTACGGCTGATACCTATCCCACTGTATAGCTATAATGCCTCAATTTGTTTATGTATTCCATCAATTAATGGACAATGGGGTTGTTTGCACTCAAGTAATTATGAGTAATGCTATTATGAACATTCATGTCCATGTTTTTGTGGGAACAAATGTTTTCAACTCTCAGGAATGGAATTGCTAGGTCATAAAGTAACTGTACTTAGCTCTCTGAGGAATTTGCCAAAGTATGATCCGAAGCAACTGCACCATTGTCCACTGGGGGTGCGAGGGCTCCAGTGCCGCCACACTGAGCCAGCACTTGTCATCGCCCAAGCCTTCGGTCATGGGCATCCCAGTGAATGCCACATTGTAGGCCATTGTCAGTAGTGCCCTTTGAACCTAGAGATTTGACGTTTTGATAGTATCCAATGTATCTGTTTTTTCCTTTGTTGCTTCTATTTTGGGTGTAAGATCAAAGAAACCATTGCCTTATTCAGGATTACAAATATTTACAACTGTGCTTTCTTTCAGGAATTTTATTGTTTCAGCTCTTGTTAATTTTTATACAAGGGGATAGTCCCCCCCTCCCCCCCCCCAAAAAAAAAAGCTCCACTGGGCAAAGCATTCGTAGTTCTCATTTTTCCCACAAGGCAAGCATCGAGCAACTCACTCTGAGTTAGTGCACCCAGTGGAGTCGCGTGGGCATGTTCTCTCTGGTCACTGTGAATTTTTTCATAAAAGCAGTTTTTGCTCAAACCTCGTTTGTTGTGATGGCAGATTTAAGAGAACAGCATGTGGCTGTGAAATTTTGTTTTCTGCTCAGGGAAAAATGCCGCAAAAACTGTTGTGATGTTGAACACAGCTTATAAGCACAGCACTATAGGAAACACTCAAGTCTATGAGTGGTTTTCTCCTTTCAAAAAAGGTGAAATGTCGATTGATGACAGATCTCATCGTGGACTTCTATCAACTTTCTGAACGGACAAAAATGTCAACAAAATTTGTGCACTTGTGCTGGAAGATTGACAACTGACCACTAAAGAGATGGGGACTTTTTTAATAAATTGTTTTAATGGGGGCTCTCACAGCTCTTTTAACAATCCATACAGCAATTCTATCAAGCACATTTGTACATATGTTGCCATCATCATATACAAAACATTTTCTACTTGAGCCCTTGGTAGAAGCAGCTCTTTTTTCCCTTTCCTCCCTCCCCCCCCTCGTGACCCTTGATAAATTAAAAATTATTGTTTTTATATCTTACACCATCCACTGTCTCCCACATTTCTGTGGTTCATCCCCAGTTCAACGAACTTTAACGGAAGATATCGCTGCAAACTGTGTGCCTCGGGTTCTGCCTGACCAGGAAAGGGCGTTGAGTGGAAACATGGCGCGCTTTGAAAGAGCAGCTCTGAAGTGACCTGACGTTTTCTCCCAAGGTCATTACTAGTGATGAGACATGGTTAAGACCCTGAAAGCAAACAGCAATCAAGCCAGTGGAAGACGCCATCGTCACCTTGCCCTCAAAAAAGCTCGTCATGTAAAATCAAAGATCAAGTTGGTGCTCATTTGTTTTTTTAATGTGAAGGGGATAGTACATTTGGAGTTCATCCCACTAGATCAGACTGTTCATCAAGCTTTCTGTTTAGAGGTTCTGAAAAGATTGCCTAACAGTGGGACAAAAAAGGCCTGACTTGTGGCAGATGGGGGACTGGTTTTGCCACCACGACAACGCATCTGCTCACACAGCCATCTCAGTGCACCAGTTTTGGGCAAAAACCACGTGCCTCTCTTGCCCCACACATCTGAGTCATCTGACCTTGCTCGGTGTGACTTCTTTTTGTGTTTGAGAATGAACAGGGACATGAAAGGACGGTGATTTGAAGATATAGAAGAAGTGAAGAAAAAATTGAGGGAGGTGCTGTCAGTCATCCAAACAGATGAGTTTGAAAAGTGTTTCCAAGAATGGAATCACAGATTTGACAAATGTATTAAGTGTAATAAGGTTGTTTTGTAAAAAAAAAATTTAAACGCATCGCTATGAAAAAATTCCGGTTGGGGGGAAACCACCAACCCCCCCCAAGGTAGTGTGAGATTAGGGGTCCAACTCTGGCATGTGGCTGTCCAGTTGCCCTGGCACCTGCAGTTGAAAGACTGTTGTTAATCCACTGTATTATCTCGGCACCCTGTTGAACATCAGTTGACCCCAAATGGACAGATTTTGTTTCTTTACTCTTAGTGCTATCCCATTGACCAAATTGATAAATTTCACCTAAAAAGAATATAAATTAAACATAGGTTTTAAAAAAGTAGGTCCCAATAAAATGATTTTTTTAAAAGAAGAAAAAGAAACAGGTCATTGTTTTTCACTTTGGGAAAAAATTATACTACAGCTTTAGGTTTTTTTAAGTTCTCCTCAAGCGTTTTCTTTCCTAGGTCGTAAGCCTAGCCAGCATCAAGGCACAGTGATGCCAGATTAATGCATAAACTGTAAGCTCTTGCTTTTTAAGAAAGACACATCACATTGCCTCCAGATAGCACCTCTGGAATAACGCCAGGGGCAAAAGCTCCAGAACAGTCTTCATCCAGGGTTCACTGGAGGAAAGCTGCAGCTTTCCTCCCTCCGCGTCCCTCTGCATTTCCCACGCCCGGCAGCACTCCCCGAGTGGGGAAAGCCTTTCATCTGCATTCCTATCTGTTCATGTTGTCAGTAACCTTTTATAGTTATAAAAGCAATATGATATATTCATAAAGGTAGAAAATACAAACAAAAATTCTTAAATGAAAGTACTACAGTCTTACCATTCGGACTATTACTGCATTGAATCTACTCTTGCAGTCAGTGGTCTCCATCTGTCCATCTCAGTAAATCTTCATCTAGTACTGGGCTGCAGTCACCTTTCCCCAGCAAGGTGCTCCGCCTCTGCCCAGTGTGCTGGCCTGCCCACACCGACGCTCGCGCCAGGCCTGTGGCTCCTAGACATCTTGTCTGGCTCTCGCGTCCTCGAGCCCAGCAGATGTCCTCTCCCCTGTGTCTGTGGTTAGTGACGCTTGCTTGTTGAAGCTTCTTACAGAGAGCTCCAGCCCCTAGATTTGTCCGCTTGCCTCGTTCTCTCTGGTCCCTTGATTTCCTAATAATGGAAACAATGTCTACAGGCTTGGTGCATTTGGGATCAACGCTTTGGACTAGAACAGCCCTTGGGCATTATGTCGTATCAGAAAACATGTAATACCTGGAAGGCCCCATTTCTAGTGACACTCAGCAGGACCACTGGGGAGATGCTGACCATTTCGATGGTGTAGTGTCAGCTTCCACCTTGAGACAAGGGCGGGCACAATGTTTTGGGTTATGGCTAATACAGACAGCCAGGCCCCCGGCAAGCTCCCACCGAATGGTGCAGCCACCACGAAGGCTCAGCTGAAAGTGTAGACTTTACTGAGAGAAAAGTTTGAATTAATATTCCTATTCCATGCTTCCATGACATCCTGGAGCTGAGCTCAGTCTTGATCTGCAAATGGTATTGTCTGACTAAGTTGTCCACCTACTGGGAGACATTGGTTCAGAAGGTCGATGTTAGACTGTGCAGTCCTCCTATAAAATCTTTTTATTCTGACCTGGACTCAAAGTTACAACAGAATAGTCTGGATATGAACTAAATGCTGCTTTCCTTCTGACTGCCTCCTGCTCCCCATCCTAAGGGGATATTTGTGTGGAAGAAAAACGGTGTGTGTGTGTGTGTGTGTGTGTGTGTGTGTCCTGTCTAGTAGGTCTGCAACTATCCTATCCCGTGAAGAAAACTGCTTAGCGTCCCTGGTTTACAATGGTCTGCAGTGGGTAACTGCACAACACCAGCTCTTCCTTCAGGAGATAGACTCTCCCAGGAGATAGACTCTCCAGAAGGAAAAGGCAGCTCTGGGTTACAGTCCTGTCGGTGTGAGACACACGAGGCCCAGTCACCAGCTCCGTTGGTCACCTCTGTGCTGGCTACCAAACCAGTCACTTCTGTCCAGGGCACTGGAGTCAGAGGCGGCTCACCTGCAAACCCCCAGGGTGTGGAGCTGTGCACCCACCCCAAGTGCCTCGGGCCTGTGTGCAGCCCCCATGCGGCATGTGCTGCTACTTTTCTCCCGTCCTGCCCCCTTCCCAGCACCCCCATCCCCGCACCTCCCTGTCCTTGTATCCCGACAGCCTGGTGAAGACCCCTTGGATGTTTTTGAGAGTCTTCTCTCCTGGAATTCCCCATTGGGATCCAGAAAGTCCGAGGTTGAAATGGCTTATGAGACCTAATGCCCCCAGACTTGCTTTGTTTCGGGTGAGGCAATTTTGGTAATTCAGGGACAGGGGAAGAGGACCCAGTTAGGTAGAGTGTGGTTCGGGCCTGGCATTGTTTCTTTTTTTTTTTTGGCATTCTGTTTCTACTTAGTAGTGTCTTCCATTTATGCCTGGAGAAAGGCTTCCGGCCCTCAGGGGAAAACGGCAAGTGAGACCCAGATTCATGTGGTTTGCATGCCCGGCCTCCCTCCCATGAACAGTCATGAATAGGCCCTGCCTCTCTGCACCAGCAATTTGGCATCTGGAGCAGGAAACAAGCACCAAATATACCAGGGGCGGAGGAGCTGGCAGAGAAGAAACCCTTGGCCCCGAGGATTACTGACAGGTTGACTAGCGGTGTGCTGGGTTACTCGAGGGCCAGCAGTGAAACCCCCAGCCACCCCTGCGGGAAAGGCAAGGCTTCTACTCCTGTGAAGAGTTACAGCCTTGGACACCCGCGAAGCCGTTCACCATCAGCCCGGTAGCAGGGAGTTTGCATTTTGAACTTGAGAGTAGATTTCTTCCCATTGGACCTTGACAGAGCATTTCCTTTTCCTTTGTCACTAGGAAACCTAAGCGAGAAGAGCACTTGAGTGAAGAAGCCATCCAGGTGATCGCCAGCCTTCCGGACTTAACGTTCATGCATGCCAAGGTGTTGATGTTCCCAGCCACCTTAACTCCTTCCCCGAGCTCCCAGGAGAAGGCAGACTGAGAGCCCAGCTGCGGGATCAGGCAGTTCCCACGGATTCTCCTGTCCTTCGACCCTGCCCCTGTTCTAATAAAACAAAACACAAGGTCAGCTGGTTTGTGGGTAAGCCGCACTAAAAAGGTATACATAGTCATGTATATTTATTTACATACTGAAGTCCTAAATTTATATTAGAAAAAAGTGTAAATAATCAGGGGTGAACATTTTTGAAGATTTATTCTTTTTGTGTTGCCGGGGTGCACACATTTCCGTCTTTGTGAAATGCACTGGTGACGTCCTTCTTACAAAACGTTTGAAATAAAAAATTTTAAAAAAAGAAAATCAAAAACTCCAATCTCCACTGTCTGTGAAATCCCCTTCATCTTTTCAGATTGCATTGTGGGCCCTATTAATTTCTCATCGCTTCTCTTGAGCATTTTGTTTTCATCAGTAAGTTCCAAAGTCCCTGTTCAAATTGTTTGCTTTTTAAATTTTGTGTGTTCTGGGTTTGTTTCAGGTCTGCTTTTTGTTACCATTAGGAGTGGGCGGGGGGCGCTTTTTTAATCGTTTCGATATGGCATATTGCTGCTGGATCTCTGACGGGGCCCTTCTGTCCATCGCTCCTTGGTGGTAGTGTATGGATCATTGTCAGAACTCGATTGGAGGGGCTTAAAGAGATTGTGTCTGTTTTCAATTTGTTTGTTTGTTTGTTTTTTAATTAGTTTGATTTGGAGAAGGACCAAATTATATGAATGTCTTACCATGAAAATTCATTTGTTAGCTGATTTTTTCCTTTTGTTGTTGTTGTTCTATTGTACTACTATCTTTTGAGGATTTTGCACAATGTAAAATGACATAATCATAGATTGCTATGGTTTAGGCTGTATATACAGTAAAAACTCTGGGTTTTAAATGTTTGGGGAAATTCCTATGGAAAAAAGAGAGACATGTAGAAGAACCTCTAACCGGGTTAATGTGCATGCCAAGGTCTTTTGAGATTTCAGTGTGTAAATTTCCTTTTAGCTTATACAAAAATAAAATAATTTAAAAGAAATGTAGCCTGGCGTCTTTGTCTTTGGTTACTTGAGGCAAAAAAATGAGCCAAGTTGGATGAAAAGTTCTACCAAGTTCTAATGTCTTTCAGCCTTGAAGAAATCGTTTGGTAGGCTATCCACTTTGTCGAGCCCAGAGAGAATGAGAACCTGGCCCATAAGAACCGAATCAAGCAGGGTTTAGATGTAACACGCAAGATCACACCTAAAAGAGACTCCAGCAATCCATCACAACAGTACCTTCACCAGAATATTGGCAAGGTGGTAATTCATTAAAGATTTACAGTGAAGTCTTTTTCCAAGAAAACACATAGGTGAATTATGGCAAGCAAAACATCGGTAAAAGGCCATTTGAAAATGCTGTGCCGAGCTACTGCTTCAGCAAGGAGTCCGATGGCAGACTCTGTGAGGAATGGCCCTGGCGCCCAGCAGCAGTGCCTTTGTGCCACTGGGCTCCACGGCCCCTCCCTCGTGGCCTTCAGGCTGGCTGCCGGGCGGGGCTGCCTTTCGTGGAGAAGACTTGCCCTCAGGTCACTCATGAGCCTTCAGCATCCACACGGCCCCTGAGCAGAGATGACATGGCTCAGTCATGGGAACAAACGTAAAGGAGGACCAGAGCACAGCACAAGCAGACTGCAGGGTAACTCAGCGTGCTTCAGAGCCCACTTTCTAGATCTGCTTTCAGAGAAAGGGCCAGCGCTTCTCTGAGCCTCGCCGACATGCTCTGTAATAAGAATAGGAAGAGCACTCCTACCTCGCAGGGTCACTGTGTTAAATAATGGATGTAAAACACTTGTCACATGAGTAGACTGTCAATAAACGGTAGCCAAAGCACGGACTCGGCACACCCAGGTAGAGTCAGCACAAACCTGGATTCCAGGTAGACCCAAGTGGCAGTGCTAGGAGAAAGAGTCTCTGAAATGGCAAATTATTATATTACTTAAAAACAACCAAGTGGGTCTTCCGCATGAACTGGACCCTGCTTTCATCCCACAGAATAGATGTTTCATCTTAGAACCACTTTCAGATCAGCCAAGTTCCCCGTTGTTTCTCACTGGCTTCTGACGTTTAAAGTACATTCACATTGGATTCTCTTGAGGACCTGGCATGCACTCCTCAGACCGGATCAGGCCTTGGCTTGCACCAGAAAGCAACAGCAGCTGGTGCAGAGGAAGACCTACAGCTGCAAGGTGGTCTTCACCAGCTGCTGCGGAGGCAGCTGCCCCCTTGCTCTCCAAGTCAACCAGGAGGACCCTGGGGTCATGGGGGAGGGGAAGAAACTAAGGAGTCGGTGCCCCTAAGGCCAAAGTACATACAGTGGAGATTGGTTTAGCAGTCAGCACTGTGCCTTTGACACCTTCAAACCAGCTCACTGTGGCCAAAGCTAAATAGCCAGGAGGAATTCTCCCATCAATCGGAGACAGACTGAGAAGTTACTGGGGAGAAAAACTCCCTAAGCTGAGTCATGTGTCACTACTCTCTTCATGAGTCATTCTTTTATATAGAAACTGATTCTTCCCACTACGTGATGATTGTGTTCTTTATTTAGAACTTGTCATCCGTTAGCTCCTTCGTGTTTCTTGAATCAGGATTAGGGTTGACTGTGAGTAACGAGATCTGAAATACCGCAGTTCGTGTCATGAGACTCATTTTTGTCACATTTTTAGCCTCTCAAAGCGAGACGTATCATACAATTGGATGGGTGTCCGTTTAATTGGCAGTGTTTTTCTTAGTATTGCACAAAATGCTATTATGTTTTGCATTCCATGACAGAGTCGATGAAAAATGGTAATTGTGGCTTAAACAAGAGAAGCAGCTTTCTTCAGTGAAAGACCAGTAGAGTCCAGGGCTTGCCAAGTGGCTTCATCCAATCATGAGCGTTTGCAGCCCTGTCTAGGTTGGGGTGCCCCCACCCTCCACACGTAGTTCGAATGTGTCCTGCAGGATGAAAAGGGATGCACCCCCTTCCGGAAGGACACTGCACAGTGCAAAGCCAGTGTTTTGGCCGGTTCTGGTCCATCGGCCAACATTTAGTTGTGGCGCAGATGTCGCAGCACCAGAGCAGTAACTAAAAGACCAGGGACTGTCTTCGTTGTTGTTGGGCATCTCCAAAACACAAGTTCTAGTCCTTAAGGAAGAAGCAGGAGCCAGAGACTGGACAGCCCCTGCTTTTCACTTCTCGCCCCAGATTGGCAGTATGTCTTTCATGAGGTCACGTAACAGACAAGAAATGAATCCGAGAGTCAGCCTCGGGCTGCAATGTCTCAGACCAGACCTACTCCCTTCCTGGTGCCTTTCTGAGGGGAAGCGACGCCCCCGAGGGCAGCCCGGGACCTCTAAGCACACTGGCACAAGCAACGCTATGACAGTAGAAGGCACAAAGATTAGACAAGGAGCTTGGTCTAATGGCTCGCTGCCACTAAGAGGCCGCAAATCTCAGGTCCTTCATCTGGAAAATGAGAGCCTTGATTCGATAGGATCATTACAATTAAGCAGGAGGAAACCCGGTTGGTCCAGTACCTTCTCAATGACTCCCAGGAGCCCAGCAGAAGCCTTCCAGGAGGCTGGGGCTCCGCCATGAGCAAGCCAGCCCGTCGGAACACACCACGCTTCCAGATCACGAGGCTGGGAGGAGGTTGCCGAAGAGTTCATGTTCTGGAGCAAGGCAGCTCATTAGCGGGCTCGGCTGCTGACGAAGGGTTGGCATTTTCATTCAAGTGCCTCAGAAGGATCTGAGAATCAGCCATTGAGAACCCCGTGGAGCGCAATTCCCGTGGGTTGTCATGAGTTGTTTTTTTGGTTGTGTGTTTTTAATCATTTTATTGAGGGCTCGCACAGCTCTTATCACAATCCATGCATTGTGTCAGGCACATTTGTACATTTGTTGCCATCGTCATTCTCAAAACATTTGCTTTCTACTTGAGCCCTTGGTATCAGCTCATTTTTTCCCCATCCCTCCCCGCTCACCCCCTCCCTCGTGACCCCGTGATAATTTATAAGTTGTTATTATTTTGTCATATCTTACACTGTCTGGCGTCTCCCTTCACTACTTTTCTGTTGTCCATCCCCTAGGGAGGATGTTATATGTAGATCCTTGTAATTGGGGGCCCCCTTTCCACCCCACACTCTCTCCACTCTCTCGGTATCACCACTCTCACCACTGGTCCTGAAGGGATCATCTGCCCTGGATTCCCTGTGTTTCCAGTTCCTATCTGTACCAGTGTCCATTCTCTGGTCTAGCCGGATTTGTAAGGTAGAATTGGGATCATGATAGTGGTGGGGGGGTGGGGGGGTGGAGGAAGCATTTAGGAACTAGAGGAAAGTTGTATGTTTCATCATTGATACCCTGCACCCTGACTGGCTTGTCTTCTCCCTGTGACCCTTCTGTAAGGGGGTTTCCCGTTGCCTACAGATGGGCTTTGGGTCACCAGTCCACATTCCCCCTCATTCACAAAGATAGAATCTTTTTGTTCTTTGACGCCTTGATAGCTCATCCCTTCGACACCTTGTGATCCCACAGGCTGGTGTGCTTCTTCCATGTGGGCTTTGTTGCTTCTGAGCTAGATAGCTGCTTGTTTCCCTTCCAGCCTTAAGACCCCTTGACTCAATGACATCTGTATATTTGTTTGCAGGGCAGGTGGGCGTGGCTACCGAATGTGGAAAGCGGATGATCGCCCGGAAATGGAAGGCTTGATGTGGCAACTGACCTGCCCGAGGTTGCACGGCTGTAACCACAGGCAGATCCACCAGAACCTAGTGTTGCCCATGCTTGGCCTTTTTGTCCGTTTGCACCCCCCTTAGTCCCATCTTGGCAGAGGTGGCCAGTCCAGCCGGGGCCTGAGCATCTGCAGGGCTCTGGATCTCCCTGGCCATCGCCTGTGATCTACCAGCCAGCATGTGCTTTGTTGGGTGAGGGGATACCGGTGGCGAAGCCTTCCACCGAGCGACGGCTCGTTCCCCTTTAACTCCTATCAGTTCAGGTTGTCCCCGCGCAAGCAGCGTGGGCTAAGCCTAACTCCTCTCCAGATGTACCTGACTGGTCTCATGGTCTCTCAATCCCCAACTTCCAGCAGGTCTCTGTGATCACATGACATCCCAGGCCTTCCACATGCACATCCTTTTTCTCAGAACATCATTGCCATCTGCCAAACTCCACGTTAGAAATGTCCTCCCAAACGGCACCCAGTGGAACCAGATGTTGCCTCATTATGGGCATAGGACTTAAACTTCCTTTATTTCAGACGCCTCTCCGCCCCCATCCACCACCACCCACCCCACCCCGCCTCCAGCATTTGTAAGCCTGGCCTCAAATTGTCATTCTCTTTCATGGCAACAGGGCTGCCTCTAACTCACTAGGTGTCAGGTTTTCCTCCATGCTGCCATCAAGCCAGAGTTTCTCTGTCAAGTTCGTGTGTGTGTGTGTGTGTGTGTGTGTGTGTGTGTGTGTGTGTGTGACCGAACAGCAAAGTTTCACTCCTATCTTGGTACAACTTTGATTTGTCTTAGACCATGGTTTCATCCTGTCTGAACTGAACCTTCCAGGATGCCGGGCCAGGCTCTCCCTCCTTCAACTTTGCCGTCACAGTGACCAACATCTCCCTGGTCCATGTCACCCACACAGTGATGACCAGTACAGAGTCAGCAGCTCGACTCCCACTGGGCCCCTGACACCCTGGAGATGGCTTTTCAGCCCACAGTGGCACCCACAGCATTTCCTGCACCTCCCGAAGCCCCTCTAGGGTGATGTTCACAGCTGCGTCCACTTGAAAACAGCTGTGACCGAGTTCTCCAAATGACCCATCCGGAAAAAAACAAACAATGCCACCAACTCAAGTCTGACCACAGGACAGAAGTGCCCTTTTCTGGGTTTCCAAGACTGTGAATCTTGACAGGACCAGCAAGCCTCATCTTCCTCCTGCTGGTGGTTTGAAACTGTTGACCTTGCCGTTAGCAGCCCAATGCTTAACTCACTACACCGCCAGGGCTCCTTAAAAAGCATAAAGGCAGGAAATCAAGCAGAAGATAAAATACTGTCTTTAGACGCCTCATCACAACCTCAGTACAAGAGAATAAAGCCCTGCCGAGTCCCGCACGCGCCCTCCTCCCAATTGTTAGCTGTGAGCCCGTTGGAGCAGCCTCTGTGTGCCGCCATCTTCTCAAGGGCCTTCCTCTGTTTGTGGCAGGATGTCCTAGTGTAAGGCATGGCCTCGCCAAAGGGCCGGAGTCAGTCTGACCAGTTTTTGCTCCTAAGGAGCGTTCTGGCTGTACCTCTTTCACCACAGAAGGGTTTGTCCTTTTGGCAGCCCATGGCACTTCCAGCATGCTTCTCCAGCACCACGACTCAATGCACCCATTTCCCTTCAGTCTTTCACATGCAGAGGGGGCACTGGGGAATACTTGGGTGTGCTGGGGTCAGGCACACCTTACTCCTCAAAGAAATATCCTTGTTTTAAAGAGGTCTTGTGCAGCAGATTTGCCCAATGCCATGCATCCTTTGATCTCTTGACTGCTGCTCCCATGAGCACTGGTTGTGGATCAAATAAGAAAAAGTCCTTGACAACATCCATCTTTTCTCCATTCATCGTGATGTTACCTATAGGTCCAGTTGTGAGGATTTTGATTTTGATCTTCCTTACACTGAGTTGTAATCTATCCTGAAACAGATACTAAATGTTTCTCTCTCTCTCTCTCTCCCAACATTTTATTTTTTTAATTCGAAAAGATTTTTCCCAACCGTTTTATTGGCATGTAATTAATATCTCATACAATTCAGTAGTTCCATTGCATCAAGAAGAGTTGTGCAGTCGTCATCACAATCAGTTGTAGACCATCCTCATTCTTGCATTCATTGCTGTTAGCTCCCCATCCCCCACCTCCTCTCACATACCCCCAAGGAACCCCAAGTTACTGTTTCTATAGATTTACCTATCCTAGATTTCATGAACAGAGAAGCAATAAAAGACTCGTGACAATAACACAGATTTTTTAAAACCCTCACATTTTCAAAAGCAGAAAACATGAAAACTAGAACAAATTTAAGTGGGTCACCATGGAGATCAAATGACAGGGTCCTAATCTTAACAGCATCGGCGAGAGCCCACTTTCTAAAGCATCCTGCCCGACACGTGGCATTCACACTCCTGGCCCCTGGTCCAAGCGGTGGCTTCACCGGGAGCCTCCTCCACTTGTATTTCCCTGTCACTTTTTTTTTTAACCGAAGCATCTTTAAAGTGGGTCCAAAGGGAGATGAAATGATAAGATACTACATTTTGATCTAATGACATCTGCCATAATCGACTTCACAATGCTCGCTACAGTAGAACCTCGGTACTTGACCACATCAGTCCTCGACACAATCGGATTTCAACGTGAAATGTCAAGAAAGTTTTGCATCGGAGCTTGAAAAAAACATCAGAATCCGACCCAATGACACACGTGATTTTTGTAAACAAAAGCAGTTCGTCTTTCGGTCATAGCGTTAGTTGGTGTTGTTAGTACGCGTTGTCTAAACCTTTTCCTGCTCTGTTCCAAGCATTTGCTATAATTTTCTTAGTCTTTGTGGCTTTGGGGACTGTTTGTAGATAAAAAACATGGGGTCGCAAGGAAGAGTGTTTTGAAAAGAACCATCATGATAAGGAACCGGTGAACCGTGTTATCGTCGTTGTTGATGTTAATTTAGTACGCCCTTTTAGAAAACAGTTAAGGAAACGCCAACAGCAGACCACATTAGACTGATTGTTTTGTGCGTGGTTGGGCGGGGAACCAGCCAGATCCTAGTGAAAAAGGCAAAGAAGGGGGAAAAACTGACAAGCAGCTACCAGTTGACTTTACGGAAGGGGATTCGCCTTCCAAACAATGACCTCTCCACACCTCACCACATCCGTGTCCGCAGATCCAGATCCTCATCAATCTCAAGGTATGGGCCATACTGTGGTTAAAAACATTTTTAACGTTGTGTTTCTTATTTAAATTATATTATTTAACTGAACGTCTTTACTTTGAAATTTCTGTGTAATGTTGTGTATAAATGGCAAGGTTAGGGCAAAAACTTGGTGTTGAGAATGGATTAATCTGTTTTCAGTTATTATGGGAATAATTGATTCGGAACTCGACCGCATGGCATCTTGACACTCCTAGAATGGATTAGCATCGAGGTCTGGGGCTCTACTGTATCTGATAACAGAGCTATTCACATTCCTCAACTATGAATGGAGGGGATTTACCAGAAGCTTAATCCATGCATAGACCCTCCAAATGGATTTTGGGCTTCTGTCATCCATAGCCTTCTGCAAACCAGGTGTTCACAATTGAAGCTCTAATACTATTCCCTCCTTTAGATTTGGATTATGTTGTTTACAATCCTTGGATCACACAGGCTGATGTGCTTCTTCCATGTGGACTTAGGCGATGCCTCACGTAGATGGCTGCTTGCTCGAAAACAAGCCTTTAAGATTCCAGACACTATTCTCTTTGATAGCCGGACACCGTCTAATAGATGTTCTTAATGGAGACCCTCATCCTGCCCTATGCCTTGAACTCTGTACCACTAATCCCTTCACCATGCCCACCTGGCTGTCCCATAAAAACCCAAACCAAACTGCTATCGAGTCCATTCCTTCTAGACTTTTCTAGCAACCCTAGATAGCATTCCCGATGGTTTGAACCACAAACCTGCGTGTTGAAACCTGCCACCCGGCTCTCACCCTCCTCGTACACACTGCCCGCCTTTGCTTCCCATCTGTATGCAAGTCGGCTTCCGTGTTGGGCTCGGTGAGGAAGCTGTTTCTGACTTGGTGCTCAAGCTTCCTGCTATGGCCAAACCCAGCTGGATCGCCGACAGAGTAGGCGACATCGGCCAGGGGTGGCCCTCTTACTGTATTGTGAATTGAAGTCTGTGATTTAAGAGTTCCCTGGCCAAAATGAGACTTTTGACTGAAGTCGGTATATTTTACTTAGTGGGAGAGAAGCATTGCCCCAGGACTCTGATTCCTGCATTCTTTGGTCATGAGAAGCACCTGTGAGCTGGGCTCCCAATTTCTGGTTTCCCTTTATTTCTGCTGAGCTGCCTTGGGAGCCTGCACTTTGATCCCGGACGGGACTCATCGATCATTTATTTGCTCAGAGAACAGCAGAGGCCAATGTTCAACTTCTTGTCAGAATAAAAAGTTCTCCCTTGGCTCAAAGAACCCTTTCCCCATTCACCTCTCTTATTTATCACGGTGCCTCTTCCATCCGGGCCTTCTCCCCCACCCGATTTATTCACCTTCCCTGGCTACCAGGGCCCTGTCTTTGAGGTGGCAGCTTCCACCCAGAAAACAGGGAGACTCCACCCGCCTCTCCTGCAACTGGCCAGTTGGGGAGAAACTCCTTCACCAGCGGCTCTGGGAAGCTTCAGGGGCAGCGAACACTGAGCATTTCTTTCCCACCCCAGGTTGGCCTGGTCGTGTGGTGGGGCCCTAACATCTGTGAAACAGGCAGGACCTCAGGGCCCAAGGTCATCAGACACCTGTGGAAGGGATGCAGGGGGGAGGGGCGGGTAGAAAGTCAGACAAGAGTCCACCAGGGACAACTGGTATTTGTCAGCCTCCACCCACAGGAAAGTGGAGGGGCAGCCCAGCAGGGGGGTGATGCTAAGGGAAGCCCTCCCCCCTGCCCCCTGAATCCCTCTACCACATGACAGGTTCAGAAGGTGCAGCCATTTTCCTGGCTCCAGTGGGTGTCTTTGACCTGAACAAATGCCTGGGGTGGGGGTGGGGGCTGACCTCAGGGAAGGGCCATCCAGGCTGCCAGAACGGTGAGCAGCGGGCAGGGGCTATTACTTCCTGAGCACACATGGGGCCTGGGGAGGGAAGAGAGATCATGGCACGAACTGTGTTTCCTGTGTGAGGCCGCACTCAGGCCCCGGTGGTACCGGCTTTCCTGGGTAGCTGACCTCAAATGGTGACCAACCCCCACCCAGGAGGAATGCAGGGAATCCATCGCTCCTGTGAGAGAAGTGGTGTTCCAATCCACTGTGGAACAGTTGTTGCTGGTCTTAGAATGGGGCTTCACAAAAGCCAAACAAGACAGAACCCCCTTGGCGTGGAGTCGGTTCCAGCTCGTGGAACCGCTCTGCAGGGAAATCTCTCGGCAGGGCAGATCTCCAGGCCTTTCTTCCACGGCACCTCTGAGCGGGTGCCACCACCATCTGTTTGCACCACTCGGTGACCTAAAATGGGGATAGGAATTAAGATGTTGTTACAATCACCAGCACATTGTTTGTAAGGAGATTGAAAGGGTTCAGAGGAAGTCTTCGGCATGGACCCTTGGAAATAGTTCAGGGCTCGGTAAGCGGTTGTGATTGTTGCACAACAGCTGGAGGCACTGCCTGGTCCTGCCCCATGCTGACATCGTCCTTCTCGTTAATCCCCTGGCTGCGGCCACTGTGTCAGCCCAGTCCCCTGAGTGTCTTCCTCTTTTACACGCTCCCTCTACTCTCCCAAGCCGGCGGTCCTTCTCCAGGAACCAGGCTCTCCCGGAAACGTGTCCAAAGTATGTGAGATGAACTCTTGCCATCCTTGCCTCTAAGGAGCATGCTGGCTGTACTCCTTCCATCCAAGACTGACCTGTTTGTTCTTTGGACGTAGCCAGCCCCAGGCGTCAAACAGCGATTCTTCTGTAGACTTCCCTATCCTGTGTCCAGCTCAATAAGTATCAACTCAAAACAAACTTACTGCGATCGAATTGATTTCGACTCATGGTGTCTGTGGTGGTTACATCATCAGGTGTCAATTTGGGACTTCAGAAAATTAAGAGTGAGGGGGCGGAGTCTAGTTTGTCAATCGGGTCATAGCCACTGAGGCCTCTGTGTGGGCATGGCCTTCTCCTGAGAATTCTGGGAACTCCGATATTTCCTCTATGGAGGAGGGCGACACTCTCTCTGCTCACTCCCTGAGAAATGCTCTACTGATTAGACACATGACACTATGCTGATAGACCCCATGCCCTGGGAACTGGAGGAGCCACATGGAGACCCCTGGCAGTGCTGAGATGCTTACAATGCCACTGGATCCACAAGACTGCACCCACTGGTGGTCTTCCTGTATTTGGCGTCATTGTGCTTGTTTTGTGAGTCTGAGGAGGACTTTGTAGATTGGTATCGGACATATGGGCTAATATCAGACTTATGGACTTGATCTAGACTGCGCTGGGCTGTTTTCTTAACATACAATTGCTCTTTTATATAAAGCTCTTTTTTATGCACATATGAATTTGTTTCTCTAGTCAACCCAGACTAACACAGTGCCGCTATAGGACAGGGTAGAATTGACCCTGTACATTTCCCAGGCTCTAAGTCTTTACAGGAGTAGAAAGCCTCGTCTTGCTCCAGTGGAATGGCTGCTGGTTTTGAACTGCTGACTTTGTGGTTAGCAGACCACTGCATAACTCACCCCTCACTAGGGCTCCTTAATAAGTGTGTGGTGTCATTGTGGTTGTTATGTAGGATAGCAGCTTCCTATTGAGTTCCTACAGTGTCTCACCTGAGTCAGGAACTTCCAAGGTTGCAAGGGTGTTTGAGATGCAGCTCATGAAAAAAGGAGGTGATCAGGGGCGAGCAGGTGATGATGAGCTGCATTAAAGGTGGCCCTTGTCCCACAGCCTGCGTGTGTGGTTCTCAGTCGCATGCGTGCAGGGTGGTGGGATGTACATTTGTGGGGAAGGAGTGCTTAGCAGATTGCTGGTCATTCGCTCAGCAAACCCCATCTATTACGCATCCACTGTGCAACTGCTGCCACGGCGC
Source organism: Echinops telfairi (assembly GCF_000313985.2). Lineage (NCBI taxonomy): Eukaryota > Metazoa > Chordata > Mammalia > Afrosoricida > Tenrecidae > Echinops > Echinops telfairi. The sequence continues at coordinate 7,503,995 of NW_022106471.1, read as the reverse complement.
CCCCTCCTGAGCTCAGCCTGCGTCTGGGGAGTGTGTGGAGCCTGGCCACAACCTGGAAGGTGAACCGGGTCCCTCAGTACATCTGGTCCTCCTCCCTGGAGCCACCCCAACCCTGGGATGCCTGAGGCTTTACTCACTTGCTTACGAGGGGGTGCCCCCCTCAAAAAATGGAATTTTTCAAAGCTATGTATTTAAACTTTTTTACAAAACAACCTTGTCACCTTCAAAGTACTCTCCATGACATTGAATGCATTTATCAAATCCGCAGTTCCATTCTTGGAAACACTTTGCAAACTCATCTCTTTGGATGGCTGGCAGCACCTCCCTCGTTTTTTTCTTCACCTCTTCTACATCCTCAAATCGCTGTTTTTATGTCCCTCTTCATTTGCAGAAGCAAAATGAAGTTGCATGGAGTGAGGTCAAGTGAGTAAGGCACGTGGGGCAAGGGAGACATGCTGGGTTTTGGCCCAAACTGGTGCACTGAGATGGCTGTGTGAGCAGATGCATTGTCGTGCTGGTAAAACCAGGCCCTGTCTGCCACAAATTAGGCCTTTTTTGTCGCATTGTTACACAATCTTTTCAGAACCTCTAAATAGAAAACTTGGTTAAGTCTGACCCGATGGAATGAACTCCAAATGCACTATGAGTGGACATTTTGGTTCAAGCAAAACTGCTTTTATAAAACACTTCACTGTGACCAAAGAGAACCTTCCCAGGTGACTCCACTGGGTCCACTAACTCAGAGTAAGTTGCTCGATGCTCGCCTATTGGGAAAAATGCGTACTAAGTAAGCTCCACCCCGCCCATTTCAGTTTTGTTTGGATACCCCCTCACATTTACTTTGCTTACCCGTTTCAGAGTCAATTAGGGACATCATCCCATGTTGCCTCCAAACATCAACATCACATCAGATCCCAGAAAAAGGGACGGTCCCTCCTATGAAAATTAACAATGACTCCTGAGAATCGCTTGCCAGTCACTCCAAAAGGACCTCTAGTGGCGTAGGGGGGTACTTGCGCCAACTGCAAGGATACAGCCGCTAATCCTGGGACGAAGAGGCGGCTTGCTACGCCCATACAGTTGCAGTCTCAGAAGCAGGGCGGGTTCTACCCATTGGTTCCCTGTGAGTCAGAATTGACTGGATGGCCATGAGTTTGAAGGGTTTCGTTCTAATTCGGCCCATAGTCAAATCACTGCCCTCTTAGGTCGCCAGCCCACTCAACCCAGGTCTGGTCAAGGAGGTGGCAGCCCTGTCGGTTTTGCGACGCTTCTAGCCCAGAGCCATTTCTCTCACGTGGGCTTGTTTGAAGCCCAGGCCGGTGGTCTGGTGGTGGGCACCTGAGCATTTCCTCCTGCTGTCATGTAGCTTGACCTCCATCGCCTGCACCTCCGCGGTTGTTAGGTCCTGCGGTCAAGTTGATCCCAGCTCCTGGTGGTGCCTCTAGACAGCATGGAGCTGCCCCAAAGCATTGCTTGGGTGCAATCTTGATGGACGCCAGATCTGTCTCCTGAGGAGCCCTTGGGTGGGTTTGAACCAACAACCTATTGGTTAGCAGCTAGGTGCTTCACCGTTTATGTCACCACAGTTCCTGTGCATTCCCTCTAAGTGTGGAGATGGCCTCAAGGTCAGCAGGGGGGAAACATCTGCCCTTGTACCCAGCTTGGGGCCCTGTGCCTCTGAGGTCTGTTAAGTGGGTGCAATGGGAGCAGGGAGAGGGAGAAGGGACCTCAGTGGCCTGTCAGCATGGGAGGGAGGCCTTGGCCCTGGCCAGTCGCTGACAGGTTCCAGCAGACGTCTGGGGATGGCCAGCAGCCTTGTCACAGAAAACGCTCGTGGGCTGTCCTGACCCAGCCAGGAAGGACAGGCACCAGGAAGATGTCCTCCCTGCCCCCTGGGCCTTCCTCAGACCTCTGTCTGCTGCCCCTCACTGACCAGGCCTCTGCCCGAGGGCCCTCCCTGCCCACCAGCGACAAGCGTGCCCGTAGCCCTGAGAGCCCCTGGCTGCTGCCTGCCACCCTCCCACAGCCTTCGAGCACCTGGCGAGTGTCTCACCTGACTCAGGAGCCTCGGAGCGTGTTTACCCTGCGAGATAAGGCGTGTGATGGAATGGAGCAATTAGGGACCAGCAGGTGACAGTCACCTGAGGGTGATGGTGACCTGGGTCCCTGCAAACAGCAGGGACAGGGCCCAGGACTGTCTTGGTGTTGCTTCTCCCACAAAGATGTCCGCTCACGGAGCTCGGATGACAAAAACGAGCTGGTCACAGATCACCCAATTCGGGGCCTGCGTGCACAGGGATGCGCTGGAGCCGAGGCTGGGGACACCCCGGGGCACACCTCCACCCTGGCCTGCCAAGGTCACAGGGGTCGGGCCTGACTCGATGGCCTCTGCCTTATTTAAACAGACTCCATTTGCGATCAGCGCTGTCTTCTCGGACACGTGGACAGCCACGTGGCTTCAGCCCCAGGAACACTAACAGCCTAGGACATTTACCAACCTCCCCGGTAATCCCAAAAGGGCAGACCCGGCCACGCCACCAAAGCAGTGTCGTTATTGCAACTGTGTTAGTGCGTTACAGATGCCTCTAGCGCCTCTGTGCTTCGTCCTTTAAGCTTTGTAAGCATCGAAGGGAGCACGACGCACAAGATTCGCAGACAAACGTTTGTCTGCCTGACTTCGCCTACGAACCATAGCCAACTCTTCCCGTTCGCCTACAAATTGGGTTTAAGGACAGCATAGGCCTGAGCTTGTAATCCCGGCGCCTGCCTGTGCGGGAGTAGGCGATGGGGCCTGCACAGTGTCCAAATCATATAATGACCCATTTCACAGCGCATATCACGGATATTAAGTGATTTGTGATCTCTAACCATCTGAAACTACACCAGCTAGGAGAAGAATCGTCTGCAAACACAACAAAGCGTCCCTCGGGCAGTCTCTGAGCCCCCTTGGCCAGGCTCGCCCTACCCTGCCCCTCCTCCCTCCATGGCAGAGTTTGGGCAAGGCCTGGCTTTCTCAACACCGGGGGAGTCCACGGCCGCTTGGTCATAAATCCTGTGCAGTTCACCCAGCAAATAAGAACCTATGAATTATGGCATTTGGCTTGGAGGATAATTCCTGTGTGTGTGTGTGTGTGTTGTTTTGTGTTTTTTTTAAGTTGAGGTCTTTTTTTTTTTTCTTTTTCTTTCCCTTTTTTCTGTGTTAGCCCTCAAATGCCGAACAGGTGTTGCATTCAACTTCCAGCCAAGGCTTGTGGCTTGGAGCGGGCAGGGAGCCAAGGGCCTGGGGAGAGGCTGTGGCTGGGCCGGGAGCCAGCGTGGAAGCGGGTGAGGGGCCCCTTTTTTGGGCTGGGCCTACTGGCGGGGAAGGGGATTCTGTTCAGTTGGGGGGAGGTCAGGAGAGGTGGGAGGGTGCATTCTCTAGAGGACCATCTCGCCCTGGCCCTTAGGGGGTGCAAGAACCCTCTGGCACCGTGTGTCCCACACTAAGTCGCCTCTGGGCACCTTTCTGGAAAACCCATCCTTGGCTTCCCCAACGGAGCTCATCCCCTCCCGACTGGAAAATTGGAAAAAAAAAAAGTAAGAAAAACAAAGGCCTCGCACCTGGCGGCCCCTTGGATACAGGATTCAACAAAGTTGTGTCAAACTCCTGCTGTCTGGACTATCCCGCAGCCTGGAGTGCAGGCCAATTAGGGAGCGGGAACCTGACGGAGGGCCGAGGAGGGAGCTTTTGTCTGGGTGTTGAACGGGCGCTTTCCCCCTAAATCATATTTATGTTGTTGGACTGTGTACAGCAGAACATAGGCCAGTTCAACCTTTCCAGGCATCTGATTCACTGACCTTGCTCAGCCGCCTCACCCATGACCAGAGACTCACTGACCCCGGGCCCCTATCAAAGCTTTCTGCTGCCATTGTGGCGTTGGGTTTATTTTACTTTGTTGAGTTATCATTTCTTGAGGCGTCTCTGTGTACACGGTACAGTGTTGGGTGCTTTAACAATAAGCCCGGAAAGCCACTGCCTTTGAATCCATTCTAACCCTTAGTGACTCTACAGGATCTTAGTGACCTGAGACCAGGGTAAACCTACTCCAGAGGGTTTCCAAGACTTTAAATCTTTACAGGAGCAGACTAGACTAGACTATACTATACTACACTACACTACACTACACTATCTGCTATTGCGTCAATGCTGACTCATAGAATGGGGTAGAACTGCCCCTGTGGGTTTCTAAAACTATAACTCTTGACAGAAGTAGAAAGCCTCCTCTTTCTTCCTCCTCTTTCTCCCAGGGAGCAACAGGTGGGCTCACTGCTGACGCTGCAGTTAGTAGTGCAGCGTGTCATCTCCTGCGCCACCAGGGCTCCTTGTGCTAAGAGGGGTAGTACTCAGCAGAAGCAGTAGTGCTTCCTCCGTGCCAGGCACAGTCCAGGGTGCCCTGCGTGCCCCGGTTCATGTAATGCCCAGCAGCTTGATGGAGTCGGTATCCCTTCTTCTCATCTTAGGCTCCAGGTGATGAAACTGGGGCACAGAGAGGTTGAGTACCTTGTACTTGGACCAGATTGAAGCCCCAGGGCTCTGGGGCCTGGTGCGTGTGCCTGTGGCACCACGGAAACTCAGTTCTCCTATTTGGATCCCATGACCACACGCTGAGCACCTGTTCTTAGCCTGGTTCCGCAGTTGTTAACACTCAAGTTCACGGTCACCATGTGCTTTCCCCACCTCTCACGGGGAAGACCAAAGCCAAAGAAGAGTTAGGGGGCTTCAGAGGGACAAGGGGTCCCTCATGGCATGGGGGGCTAGGGTGATCTAGCAGGAAACAGTGGGAACCTGAAGACCCCGCTCTGCTAAGGATGCCTTCAGGATCCTTCCTGCGAGGTGAGGAGCAACGTGGCCAGCAGAGGAACCGGCCCAGCCTCCTGCTCTGTTCCTTCCCAAAGGCCCAGCCCACGCACGGACATTGTGGCTCAGAGGAGGGCTTCCGTGGCACTCTATCTCCCTCTCAGTCCAGTGCAAAGCCATCGAAGCATCTTCACCAGGAGGCCAAGGAACAGGACAGCCTCTCCAGCCTCCCTTTCACTGTGCTGTGCAGTGCCGTGCCGTGCTGTGCCGTGTTGTGGGAGCGGGGACTCCTGCCAGGTGGAGGCCGCCTCATGAGAGGCCCAGGCATCACTCGAGAGGGCAGGCCCGCTGCCCCTGGCCCCTCAGCACAGATGGTGCCTGCTGGAGGTTTTGTTTTTTTCCTTTTTCTTTCTTCTTCTCGTCTGCATACATATCCCTGAGGTTTGCAGGAGGTAATTCCTCTAAAGTGGACAGCCTCGGCCTTCTTCATAGTCCGTTCTCAGTCTGGAAGCTGTGCTGAAACCTGTTTGCTTTGGGCGACTCTGCTGGTGTTTGGAATACCAAGGATGTAGCTTCCAGCATCACAACTACACATGAGACACCGCAGTACAACAAAGGGCAGACAAGCCCTGGAGAAGGGCATCATGCGTGGTAAAGTGGAGTGGGCAGGGAGGACAAAGGCCCTGGCAAAATGGATGGACCCAGGGGATGCCAGCAAGGGCTCAAAGGGGAGAAAGATTGTGAGGGCAGGGCAGGACTGGGCGGTGTGTCTCTCTGCTGTCCCAGCTCCACAGCACGAAGCATCAACTACACATACACGTGTGCGGGCTTAACATTCCTTATTACTTTTGATTATGGATATATATATATATATAACGCAAACATCTGCCAAGTTAACAGTTCCTACATATACAGTCGCAGCAGACACCCCATGGTTTTGCAGGGCACTTTCACAGATCGGGGAGTTTTTTGATTGTTGGGCACCCCCAGCCATCCTGCAAGGGAGGGAGAGGAGGAGGGAGAATGGTTCCCATTGGACAGGTGTGAAAACTGAGGCACGGGGCTGGCACCTGGCTCCTCTGTCGTAGGGGCTTAGCTGCCTACTCCGGCGCGTGCTGGTTCTACTTCCGGGGCATCTCTCAGAGGGCCGGGCAGGCCAGCCTCAGGAATGCCGCCTGCCACAGCTGGAGAAAGTGGCCTGGTGAAAGCTGACCACCGCCCCGTTCCGGGTTCCTTGCAGGCAGCACATGTGTGTACAGGCTGTTGGTGGGGCTCATCAGGCTGCCAGCCCACAAGGATGTCTCCAGGCCCGCCCGCAGTACACACTCCAGAGAGCCAGCACCTCTCCCCTGGTCTGCAGAGTAAAAGGCACCACGGAGCCACAGTGCCCAACCTGCATTGCTGGACACAATGGCCCCCAACACTTGTGCTGAATACTTCCAGTCTCTACAGGGTCAGTCCTTCCACGAGGCCCACCCTGAAGCTTGGGAAAGCTGCGCCCACCCCCATCTGAACTGAACTCGGTCCCCTGGCTGGTGGGCCCTTGCAAGAGAATGGACACACGTGACTTAGGGTGCTGGTGCAGAACCCTGAAAATAGCACAGACTGGAAGCAGCAGGAAGAGCAGCCAAGATGCTCCTTAAAGACCTAGTCTGTTTACTTCGGACACAATGTCAAGCGGGACTAATTCCTGGCACACAGCATGCTGGGTAAAGTAGCTCTACTCGTTGCCACCAAATTGATTCTAACTCACAGTGACCCTAGAGAACAGAGTCGAACTGCCCCTGTGCGTTTCCAAGATTGTAACTCTTTACGGGAATAGAAAGCCTCGTTTTGCTTCCGCAAAGCAGCTGGTGGTTTCAAACTGTCGACCTTGTGGCTTACGGCCCAGTGAGCAATCCTCGATGCCACCAGGGAAAGGTACTCATGATGGCTGAACATGGCTACACCAACGGGCTCTGACAGCAGCCATGTAGGAATGGCTCCGGCCTGGGTGCTGCTTCCTGCTGTTGTACAAATGTCACAATGACTGGAGCCACTGAGAGCCTCTAGCGACAGCCACATCCATACCTGGGAGTAGGGGGTCTGAGCTTCTTGGAGCAGGCCCATGGCTCAGGTCTCAGCAAGCCTCTGACCAGCCACAGAGCCACGTGGGCTCCTGTGGTGACCTCTGGGACTATCTGCCAGCCTCCACTTCCCCAAACCCATCAGTGTGGACCCAGCAATATAACATGATCCAGATCCTAGCTGCAGCTGATTGGTGCGGGGGTAGGCACCTGACTTGTATCCCTCCAATCATGGCATTCCCAATTTCTTGGCCATAGCTGGCTAATCAAGGTGGCCTTTAACTCAGACTTAGCCAACAGTCTCCCTACACAGTGTTTCTGGAGAGCTTTGGAGGTCAAGCTTTGTATTGTTAAGTTTGAGAGCTGCCTTCAGAAAGTTCTGTCTAATTCAGGGCCCGGCCACATCCCTGACTTTCCTGTTAATGATTTAGGTTTTGCCTAGATTCTGTGAGGGGGCAGGGGAAGGGAAAACACACACACACACACACACACACACACACACACTCACACTCACACAGCAGTGTGAGTTAAAAAGGATTGTTACTTTACCTATGACATACAGATGACACAGCCTTGTTTGCTGAAAGTGAAGAATTGAAGTACTGGTTGATGAAGATCAAGGCTTGTAGCCTTAGTATGGATTACAACTCAGTGTAAAGAAACCCCAAATTCTCACAGACTGGACCAATGGGGCACGTAGTGATGACCAGAGAAAAGGTTGACGTCAAAGATTTTGTCTTGCTGGGATCCGCAACCAATGCTCATGAAATAGCAGTCAAGAGATCAAATGAGGGATTAAATTGGGTAAATCTGCTATACAAGGCTTCATTATTTTATTTTGTTTACCATCTTATTGGGGCTCTTACAGATATTATAACCCATAAATCAATGACATCAGGTGAACTTGTCCAGATGCTGCCACCATCATTTTCAAAACCTTTTCTTTCTACTTGAGCCTCTTAATATCAGCTCCACTTTATTCCATCCCTTGCCCACCCTACCAGCCTCATGAACCCTTAATAAATTATATACTATTATTATTTTCATATCTTATACCATCCGATGTATCCCTTCACCCACAGTTCTGTTACTTGTCCCCTTTGAGGGGGGTTATACATCCATCATTGCTATCTGTTCCCCCTCATCCCCTCTCCCTTTCAGTACCCTCCAGAATTGTTACTTCTATTACTGCTTCTGAGGGGTTTAGCTATCCTGGATTCTGCATGTTGAAAGCTCTTATCTGTACCAATGTACATATGCTGGTCTAACAGGATTTGTGAGGCTGAACTGGGGCTATGATAGTGGGGGCAGAAAGCATTAAAGAACTAGATGAATATTGTGTGTTTCGTCAGTGCTACACTACGCCCTGGATGAGTTGACCCATGAGGCCTCTTTAGAGTATTGAAAAGCAAGGTTACTTAGAGGACTAAGGTGGGCCTGACCTAAGCTATGGTATTTTCGATTGCCTCATATGCATATGAAAGTTAGATGAGGGAAATACAACTTTCCTCTAGTTCCTAAATGTTTCCTCCCTGCTCCCACTACCATGATTCAAATTCGACCTTACAAGTCTGGATAGACCAGAGTATGTACACTGGTACAGATAGGAACTGAAAATACAGGGAATCCAGGGCGGATGAGCCCTACAGGACCAGTGGTGTGAGTGGCAAAACTGGGAGGGTGAAGGGAGAATGGGTGGGAAGGAGGGAACCGATTACAGGGAACTGTGTGTGACCTCCTCCCTGGGGGACAGACAACCAAAAAGTGGGTGAAGGGAGACGTCGGATGGGGCAAGATATGACAAAATACCAATTTATAGACTATCAAGGGCTCATGAGGGACGGGGGAGGGGGGAGCGGGGAGGGAGGGGAAAAATGAGGACCTAATGTCGGGGGTTTAAGTGGAGAGAAAATGTTTTGAGAATGATGTACAAATACGCTGTACACAATTGATGTGTGTATGGATTGCGATAACAGTTGTATGAGCCCCTAATAAAATGTTAAAAAAAAAAAAGAAAGTTAGATGAGGAAGACGAAAGAAAAATTGATGCATTTGAAGGGTGGTGCTTGCAAGAATATTGAAATTACCAGGGGCTACCAAAAGAATGAACACACACACACAGACACACACACACACACAAGAATGAACACATCTGTCTTGGAAGAAGGACAGCCAGAAAGCTCCTCAGAGGCAAGGATGGCGAGCCTTCGTCTCACCTACTTTGAACACGCTGTTAGGAGAGACCAGTCCCTGGAGAAGGACATCATGCTCGTTAAAGTAGCGGGCAGCAGCAACAAGGAATTGACACGCGGCTGCAGCAATGGGCTCAGACACAAGGACCACTGGGAGGACGGTGCAGGACCAGGCAGCGTTTACTTCAGTTGTGCAAAGTGTGGGGATGAGTCAGAACCGGCTGACAGCCCGACAACCCGGGTTCTAATTCACACACACACTCGGGTTTGTTCCAGACAAATGGGTATGCTCATCCCTCCGGTCGGGGTAGCTGCAGACAATATCTCAGTAACACACGTGCTTTGGTCCCATGGGGGTGCCTTCAAATAACAGGTCTGAAAACGCCCCAAGGAATCTGCGGGGCCAGTTCAATTCAAGACAGAGGTCAGCTCAGAAAGTTATGGAAACGTTTGGGGGATGCCAGAGGGATCGTCCTGACAGGTTTTCTCACCGGCTACAGGAGAATCGTGTGGGTTTATTATGTGAAAGCTTTAAGAAAAGGGAAGTGTGCGTTGGTGAGGGAAAGGCCAGGGGAGCCTCTCGGAGGACTGTGTTCCTGTCTCGACAACGCACCAGCTCATTGTCCAGCTAACAGTGCTGTCCTCTGAGCGCTTCAGAGCCCTGATCTTCCCTCTTAAAAACCACTGAAGAAGAACCCAATTTGAGACCCTCCAGGCTGGCCAAAGTGCCCCTTTGAGGTGGGACAAATGGACGCGTGGATAGTCCTTTGGAGAAGCGCAAGAGAGCCAGAAGCCCGGAAGGCCCTGCCAGCTTTATTTACACCACGGCCACTGCCACCACAGCGTCCCTAGCACCCCTCTCTAGGATGTCCCAGGCTGTCAGTCTTGGAGGCAGCAGATGGGCTCATCTCTCTCCCATGAAGCAGCTGGTGGGGTGGGTTTGAACCATGACCTTGTGGGGAGCAGGGCAACGCTTACTCAGCGACGCCACAGGACTCTTGGTTGGTCCTGTATCTTTAAGTGACTTAGAAAGGCTTTTCGGAGGCTCACAACCTAGACCATCTCGTGGGCCTCCCTGAACCATCTGGATGTTTTGGGGTCAGGCGTTTCCCTACCTGCGTGGGGCACAGGAGTGGGTTGGGAGGGCTTGTGGGCCCCTGGACTATCTCAGAAGCTGCTGTTCAGTGTATAAATCAAGAGCCAGCAATCTTTGCACTCCTTCCATAAATTTACAGAAAAGTGTCGTTCTTACCGTCTTAGAAGCACGTATGTGTGGCCCCAGAGGTAAAAGCTACAAGGCTTCTGCCCAGGATTCCTGGTCACTTCCCAGGCCAGCTCCATGGGGTCAGGCGCAGCATGTGACCCGCGGGCAGGGGCAGGAGGGAGAAAGCTGCAGCCGTGGCCTGCGCAGCCGGCTGTTCCAGTCCAGCCTGTTGCTTCCCTGGTCCACTGGCAACCACTTGATTGAAACCCACGACCCTGCCCAGCCAGGGGATTCCCGCGGGGGTTCCACTCTTGGCAGCCAGGCCTGTGGGGGCGAGGCACCACCTGGAGACTAGCAAACGTCTCCTGGCTGCCCCCACCCTTCCTTTTTCCACCCACCTCAAGCCCCTGCCCCTGCCAGGCTCCCACCATCTGCCACGTTGGAGCTTGGAGAATAAAAGCGCTTTGGGACAGGACGGCGCCTCCTCAGAAGCCACCCGACCCACCCAGCTGCTCTGCAGAAAGAGACGCCGTCCAAGGGCGCCCAGTGAACTGCAAGGAGGGGACGCTGGACCCTAGACCCGCGACCCTGCTCATCAGGCACTAGGAGCCTGGCACTTCTTCCTGTTGGAAAGGGGTGGGCGGGTGGTGCCTGTGCCCCAGGAACAGGTGGGAGAGACTGGGGCTCAGTCAGCCCTGACCCTGGGACCCTTGGGAGGGGAGGGAGAGACTGGCCTTCACTGGCCCGCCCTCCTCCTACCTCTGCCCTGGGCGGCACAACTGCCCAGCTCTCCTCCCCAGGTGGGTGCAGGGCAGCCCCGAGGGGCGCCAGCTCGGACCTGGTAGGGCTGGGTGGGGGTGGGAGCATGGCGCCCTGGACTGCAGGGGTCCATGGTCTGTGGTCCTCAGGCGCCCTGGCCTCGGACCAAGCGGGCCACGGTCCCCAGGAAAGGCCTTCTCCTTCCACCCTGCGCACCCGGCATTGCTGGCCACTGGCTGGACATACGGATTCCTGGGCCACGCCGGACCTAGAGAAATTGAATGTGTGCGAGTGGGCCCAACGACTAGGGCGTGCCCACGGGTGCTGAAGTGTCCGCACTCTAGAATCCCGCTTCGGACACCCTGGTCTGCCCAGCAGACAGACAGCAAGCTCTCCCTAAAGTCTCCCCCACCCGGTGTTTGCACCCCGCCCCACCCCGACCTCTGTGGATCATAGCTTGATTGTTGGCACAAGGAGAATTGTCCCTCCAGCGGCCCTGACTTTATTTAACAAAAGTGGTTTGGGGGGAATGAGGATGAGATGCGATAAGGAAATCTCTCTTTAAAGGACGGTTCCACCTAGCACCCCAGAACCCTCAACCCTGGATCTCGAGGAACCTGTTCTGGAGACTTCTGTGAGCTCAGAACACCTGGTGTGGTGGGTGTAGTCAGCCTTCAGGAGAGACGCAGGCCCATCGCCCTGGGCGCCCCTGGCAGGCTGCGTGGGAATACCCCGGGGGGAAGGCTTGGGGTTGCTCTGTGATTCGGGATCTCTGGTTTGCTGGAGATCATCCCCACAACATAGACGAGCCGGCTCCTCCAACCCAGAACAACGTGCAAACACCATAGAGCGGGCCTTTCTAAGGCTTAGGGTGGCTATGACCTGGAAGAAGGGTGCTGGTGGTGCAGAGGGCTGCCAACTGCAAGGTCAGCATTTCTTAACCTCCAGCTGCTCTGTGGGAGACAGACGAGGCTTTCTACTCCCATAAAGAGTGCCAGTCTGGGACACCCATGGGGCAGTCCCACCCTGTCCTCTGAGCCCGTGGCCGTGATGACCTGGAGTTGCCTCTGCAGCCATGGGTGGGTGAGTTGGTTGGTTGTTTTTCTCCAGAATACTCCTTACTATTTTGCATACTATTTTCAATAATATTTAAAACTTGCATACATACTTGTAATGTGGCTGGACGCCCCACAGCTTCTGTGGTTAAACCGGTACCCAAGGCAGTGAACCTGCAGGCAGAGGAATGTGGGGAACCACACTGTCCTGGTGCAGCATGTCTGTCTCACGCCTTGGTCCTTGTCCCCGCGGGTGGCGGTGGCAGAGTCCAGACCAGAGCGATTTGGGCCTAGACTGGGCTGGTCAACATCCTTAAGGCTTACCTGCCCTGCTTCTGAGGGCTTGGAAGGGCAGGGTGGGCAAGAGCTGGCAGTGGGCGGGTAGAACGTCCCCTGTAGGTTTCCAAGACTGCAACTCTTTATGGGAGTAGAAAGCCTTGTCTTTCTCCCAAGGGACAGCTGGTGGTTTTGAACTGCTGACTTCGCAGTTAGCAGCCCAGTGCATAACCACTATGCCGCCCCGGGCACAGACCTTCACCAGCAACAACAGGAGTGGTTTAAACAAGAGAGATCACAGCCCCATGGGAGAACCGTCCACTGCCATCACAATTTTCATCCCTTAAGAATTTCCAGTAAGGAAATGCTCATGACGTAAGGTGAAAGGCAAGCTAGAAAATTGTTTTGTGATTTCTGTTTTATGCAGAACACCGTTTGTCTAAGTTTTTTCTTAAAAGCACCAAAATGATGAAGATTCGTTCACTGAAAGAGCAACCCTTTTTCCCCTCCGGGTGGTGGGGACACAGTGACAGTTCCCTTCTGTTTTAGTTTTGGTCTTTGTTGTCTATAAATGCACACGTGTTTCTTGAGAAGTAGGAAGATAGTTTCAGGACCTGCGCTATCCAAAGCATTGCACCAGCTGCCAGGCTCAAAGATAGATAAGATGTTCTGATATACTGCCCGAGTCAGCCAGGGCACAGGACAGCACCGAGGAAACACACAATACTCCTCTGGCTCTTTGAGGCTTCCTCACCCCCCACGATCATGACCCAGTCCTGCCTTTCACTGCCGGTTAGACTGGAGCATGCGCACAGGGACAGATAAGAGATAGAGCTCACGACACACGGAATCCAGGAACAGGAATGGGAGTAGCGATACTAGAAAGGTAGGGGAAAGGTGGACAGAGGAGGGGAGAGGAGGAAGGGGGAACCAATCGCAATGATTGACACATAACCACACTCCCCACCCCTCTCCAGGGGGACGAACAACAGAAACCATGGCGGAAGGGAGACAGCGGTTGGCGTAAGATATGAAAATAATAAAATTTATCATTTATCAAGGGTCATGAGGGTGGGGGGGGAAAAAGAGGAGCTGATACCAAGGGCTCAATAGAAAGAATGATGGTAGCATGTACAAACGTGCTTGAAACAATGGACGTATGGATTGTTGTAAGAGCCCACAATAAAATGATATTTTAATTAAAAAATAAAAGATACACTTCTTGCTCTGCGAGGACCCATCGATCAAAGAAATAGATAGGAAAGACCAGAGGAGTTGGTGCGTTCCAACCGTGGTGCCACGGACAACATAGAATACCATGTGGGCTGCCCAAAGAAACGAACCCATCGGTTGGAGAAGAGATATGCCCAGAACGCTCCTTAGACTTGGGGACGGTGAGACTGCACTCATGCACTTTGGACACGTCCTCAGAAATGGCCAGGTGCTAGATTATCAAGAGAGCATCATGTTTGGTAGAGCCCCCCACGCCCCACCGAGAAGGACAGACACACAGCTCCCACAGCAGACTCAAGCCTACAAGGGAGCAGGAAGACAGAGCAGCTCCGGCAATGTCTCCTGCTGTAACCCGTGAGGCAGCTATACGTCAGATCTGCTGTAACCCGTGAGGCAGTGAGTTAGTTTATTGTGCCAACCTGGCCAATAAACACACGTGGGATTAATTGAAGGGCGGAGGGATAAATGGCTCGGTGAGCTTCGCCTTTCGAGTTCTCGAGTCTCCTGCTTTGTGATGGTCGCACCAGGGTGCAGCTGCCTTAGCAGTTCCCTGTTTCAGCTTGCAAGGCTGACTTCCTGCAAGACATCCCCAAGGAGAAGCCACATGGACCTACCCCGATGCAGCCCTGGGTGCCCGAGCACCTGTGTGGAGACCCCTGCCAGCACTGAGATGCTTACACGTTCACTACCTTGGCTTTCCTCCTGCAGTCGGCATCATTGCATCTGCTTTGTGAGATGGAGGAGGACTTTGTGGATTGGTGTTGGACATATGGGTTAATGTTGGACTTGTGGGCTTGGGCACCACTGGGTTGGGATGTTTTCTTGATGCACAGTTAACCTTTTTATAAAACTCGGTCTTTTACATGAGTTTCTGTGGATTTGCTTCTCTAAAGTCCCCAGACTAACACAGGCAGCTCTAAGTCAGATCTGGTGCCAGAGACACTAACCGCCGCTGCCACCACCCGCAATCCCAATGCGACGTGGGGGTTGGAATAAGTGCTGAAGAGAGGGGCAAGGGGCAAGGGGCGGTGGGAGTCCCGGGAGGGTGCGAGACCACGCACTGGGCTTTAAGCTCCAAGGGGGCAGGCTACAAAGCATGAGCCAGAGAGAAAGGTGAGTAGTTGTTGCAGCCGCTGTGGTTGTGAGGTGCCATCGAGTTGGTCCCGACTCACAGCGACCCTAAGCACAACAGCGTGAAACACGGCCTGGTCCTGCACCAGCCTCACAATTGTTCTCCTGCCTGAGCCCATTGCCGCAGCCACTGTGTCACTCCATCCCATGCAGAGCCCTCCTCCTCTCTGCTCCTCCACTTGACCAAGCGTGCTGTCCTTCTCTAGGGACTGGTCTCTCCTGACAATATGTCCAAAGTAGGTTAGATGAAGTCTTGCCATCCTTGCCTCTAAGGAGCATGCTGGCCAGACTTCTTCCAAAGACAGATTCATTTGTCCTTTTAGCAGTCCGTGGGACTTTGGACAAGTTATGCTGAACTCATCTTTTTTCCTTCATCTGTCAAGTGCGAATGAAGAAAAGGCAAGGCATGTGTGTGCAATTACAGGAAACTGGGTGGTGATTAACCATTAGGCTGCTAACTTTAAGGCCAACGGTTCAAACCCGCCAGCTGCTCCTTAGGAGAAAGATGAGGCTGTCTGCTCCCCTAAAGATTTACAGTCTTGGAAACCTGGTCTATATTGGGTCGCTGTGCATCAGGATCGACTCCTGGCAGTGGGTGTTTTGGTTTATTAAGTGCATGAAGAAGTAACATGATCCCTGGAACACAGTTAAGTGGTCACTAAAATAGTTAAGTATACAAGAATATTTTGAAAAGTGAATTTGCGAGGAAGGAGAGTGTGTAGGGGCTTAGGGTAAGTGATACAGGGAAGATGGGTCACAGGGAGAGGGGAGAGAAAGCAGGGAGGCTGGAAAACCCCGGGGGAGGCGAGCGCTTAAGGTGTGGACTCCTGATGGAAGCTCCCCGGGTCACGGTGCTGCAGGCTGGGACTGAGGCATTGAGATCAATGGGGTGCCAGTGGGGCTCAGCCTGCTGTCTGGAAGCCTGTTTAGGTAGGTGCTGCCTCCACTGCCCTTGAGCAAGTGCACAAGGAGGACCCCAAAGCCAAGCCAAGCCAGTGGCTGTAGGTTTTCTCTCAGCTGTGATTTCCAGGGCAGAGCTCCAGGCCTTTCTTGCTCAGAAGAACAAACAGATCTGTCTGGGAAGAAGTCCAGTCAGAGCGCTCCTTAGAGGGAAGGCCGCTAAAGCAGAGGGGCAGCGAAGAAGAGGACGTGCCCTGGACGAGATGGATTGACACGGTGGCCGCAACAATGGGCTCCGACAGTGGGCGGGACCGAGTGTTGTTGTGTTCGGTGGTGCACAGGGCTCGTTGTGGGTCAGAAGTGACTGCACGGCACCTAACAAGAACAACCGGCCTTTCTTCCAAGGAGCCCAGCTTCCAACTGCCAACCTTTCCGTTCACAGCAAGTGCTTCCCCATCTCCTTCATCCAGGGGCTCCTCTAGTCGGGGACCCTGGGGAGGAAAACAAACAAGCTCACTGCCATTGAGTCCCCTCTGACTCGTAGGGACCCTACAGGACAGGATAGACCTGTCCCTGGGAGTTTCTGAGACTGTCACTCTTTCCAGGAGAAAAAAGCCTCAACTTTCTCCCTCGGGGCAGCTGGTGGTTTCGAACTGCTCACCTTGGGGTTTGCAGCCCAATACCTAAGCTATTCTGCCACTAGGCCCTCTTTTGTGGGGATGAAAGGAGGTGGGCCATTCCAGAGCTGGTCTCTGAGCCGTGACTATGCAGGTAGGAAGGGGATGTGGAGGGGGTTGTACAGCCCGCCGTGGCCTTTACTGTGGGTCTACAACGGGCCGCATCCATGTCCTTTCGGCAACCCTGGACATCAGAGGGGCTGCCTCCATTTCACAGGTGAAACAACCAAGGCTCGCAGTCACACACCAGCACGGAATGGACTAGGATTCAAGCAGAGACTTCCTTCCAATGCAGCTGAACGTGTTCTTCCACCTTTGGGGAGTGGCTGCACCTGCAGGAGCTGTGTCTGGTCTTGAGCAAGTTCTCAGCAGTCCCTGGCCTGGAGTGGCCCTGAGCCAGCCTGGGGTTTCCAGGGACCTTCCTGAATGAATCAGCAGAAAGACCCTTCCAGCACAAGCTGCCCTCCCTCCTACACTCCCAGGCTGGCGGTAGGGTGGCACAGAGGTGTGGAGGGAGCGGGGCCCACCACGAGGCTTCAACTGTTTGTTCTGAAGGCATTGTAGACCACTTGAAAGGCCTAGAGGCGGTGAGAGCCCCCGGGTCCCTCCTATCCCAGAGGCCGAGGGCAAGCTTTGGTCTAAGTCCTCGGCCCAAACTCCTCCTCTTTCTCAAGCTGACACCTGACAGGAGATTAAATGCCTTGGAGAAGACATTGGTCCTCACTGTCCAAGTCCCCATCCCCAAAGCCGATGCTCACCAAGTTGATTCGAAGAGAGCCTGGAACCACAATCTCCGTGGAAGCAGACCGACTGCCACATTGTCCTCCCAAGAAGCAGCAGGTGGGTTCGAACAGCAGACATTTTGGTGAACAGCAGAGCACTGAACTGCAGAGCCAGCGGGGCCCCTCTCTCCAAATCCCAGAGAGGATACATTTTCTCCAACCCACCTGGCCCAGTGCCTGAACACAGCACCTGCCTCGCCCTCCTCCCTGGGTCCTGCCTCCTGTGTTGGGGGGTGTGGAGCTAGGGGAGGGGAGGGGGGCGTTGCGGTGGGACCTCACAATTTGCTGCCTGCTTTGTACAAGAGGAACTTATGTCAAGGAGAGTGAGAAGCAGAAGCTTCAATGGATGCATTCGGAGTCTGAGGGTGGGAGAAATTCAGTTTATCACAGTGGTCCCCAACCATGGCTGTAAATAACCAATTCCAAACACGGGGCAGTGTCATGAGCCCTGAGGCCCAGGCCCCTCTGTGTGTTTATGTGACCTTGATTGGGGCCTCTCACTCCCCAAATGGTTGGTTTTCAAAAAGCACTGAATGTGTCCAAACTGCGGACCATGAGCTTCAAGATAAAACAACCGTATTAAGAGAAGAGCCGGCGGACGAATGGACGGAGGACTCGCATGAGCAAATTCCCAGGGAAGAAATAAAAATGGCAACTAGGTGCATGAAAACCTGTTGACCCTGATTAATAATTAAGGCAATGCTAAATAAAACAATCATGAGATAACATTTCATGTATCAAATGATCAACTTTTTTTTGGAAAGGAAATTCCCAAGAATCACCAGGTGTGTGTGTACCTATGAGCGTCTCCAGTATCATTTATGAGACCACATGGCTCCAACCTTTCTTGAGGACAGTTGAGTAATTTGAAGACAGTCTCTGACCCATGACTTTCAGGGAGCACTGAGATTGAACTCCTGCTGTTCGTGATGGCAGAAATGGTAAGGTGAAACCCCTAGACGACTCACACCAAGCGGGAGCTGCGTGACCTGTGGTGTGGCCATGGAGGAGAGCGCTTCCTCACCAAGGGATATGCTTGTGACTAAACGTGTCCCGACTGAGGGAGATGTGTAGATCAATCATTGCGCCAGAAAGGCAGGTTTCAAATAATAATGATGATGTCTTGGGTTTTGTTTTACATAAAGAGTCTTAAAACATGTGTGTGTGCATGCATGTGTCTATATATGAGGTGGGAAGGAGCTCTGATCACACAATGATGCTGATAGAAAGGTTGGCAGTTCAAACGTACCCAGAGGCTCCCCAGGAGCAGAGGCCTGGCAAACTTCTCCATGGAGGTTCCAGCAGATCTGCTCCGTCACGTGGGGCCACAATGAGTTAGAACTGACCCCACAGCCGCACACATCGAGGCACAACAGGTCCTGACAGCCATTGCCTGTGCGTGTTGGGCAGGTGGGCACTGAACAGATAGATGCGCCCTCTCGGTATTGTCCAGTCTCTTTCTCTACATAGGACATGGTTGCTTTTGCTGAAAGAAACCAATCATTGTTTATTTTTCAAATTCACTTTCTTCTTTATCCCAATATGTCTTCTATATTATACCCTAATTTTTAAAAAAGCGAAAATACCCTTTGAATTGTGATTTAGGTAAAAGTGAAGGTGTATGGTTCTTCCGTTTGACATTCAACAATTCAGCCACAGTTTTGTTTCGACTCATCTCTCCCAACCCACTTCCTCCCTGTTTCCATTCCTACTTCTTCATGACTCCTCTGGCCTCGGGCAAATGCTGCCCCTTGGATTTTTATTGGGTTCACTACTCTAGCTTGGGGGTGAGTTCGGTTCCAGCCATACAGGGTGGCTAGGGGCCATGGTCTTGAGGGTCCCACCTGTCAGCCGTCATCTGATGACAAGTGTGGCCTCTTTTGTGATTTTGAAATTCTGTTAGCATTTCCTCCCACTCTATCCCGGACCTTCTAATGTAAGGTGACCAGATTTTAACATTGGTAAAGCAGGACACCATTGATAAAACTCCTATCCTGGCGAAATAGCTACATGGCAGCCGAAAACCGTATTCCCTAGCTTGTCATGCATTTTTTCCAAAAATCGGGACTTTTTAAAAATGCCGTGGGACGTGGGAAAAATTGTTAAAAATTGGGACTGTCCCGCCAAAAGCAGGACGTCTGGTCACCTTATTCTAATGGGGTCCTTGTTAGAGCAATTAGTGGTGGCTGGGCACCGAGACTGACTGGTGTTGTCCTGATCCATTATCTTCTGGGAGGGGTGGGCATCAACATCTGCAAGTGATGAAATCAGATCCTCTTACCCCCAAATCAAGCCTCAGACTGGATTCTTCCTCCTCTTCCAGGCCTTCCCACGGTGTTGGGTGGTGATATGGATGAGGGAGGTCGCACTGCGGAAGATGAGGATGCGTCTGAGGGGACTAGCCCAAAGCCTGGTGACTTGGGCCCACCCAGAGGTGCCGCCAAAAATAGTTCTCGTGACCTGCTTCTGGGAGCCGCGGTAGCTCAGTGAGGTGGGTGGTAAGCACAGGTCATGACTTTCAACTCACCAACGGCTCCTTTGGAACAGATGAGACTACTGACTTGGGTAAAGATTTATGGTCTCAGAAGCCCACTGGGGCAGTCGCACTCTGTCCTACAGGGTCTCCACGAGTCAGAGTCCACTCAAGGGCAGTGAGGGTGTTTGTTTAGTTTTGATTTGCCCCTGAAAGGTCAGAGGAGCCCTGGTGGCATCGTGGTTACACACTGGGCTGCTAACCACAAGGTTAGGAGTTTGAAACAAGCATTCACTCCTCGGGAGAGAGACAAGGCCTTCCACTCCCACAGAGAGTCACAGTCTCAGAAACTCCCAGGGGCTGGTTCTACCCTCCCTATGGGGTAGTTTTGATCGGGAATAGGGTCAACGGCGGTAAGTTTGCTTTTACTGCAAGGCCATGCCCTGGACAAGCCTACAGAGCAGCTCCACAGTGCACAGCTAGGGGAGCTGAGTTAGTTTACTGTGCCAACCTGGCCGATAAACACAGGTGGGGTTAATTTGAAGGGCAGAGGGATGAATGGCTTGGTGAGCCTCGCCTTTCTAGTTCTCGGGTCTCTTACTTTCTGATGGTCTGACCAGGGTGCAGCTGCCTTAGCCAGTTCCCTGCTTTAGCTGGCAAGGCTCACTTCCTGCAAGACATTCCTGAGGAGAAGCCACATGGGCCTACCCCGCTGCAGCCCTGTGTGCTGGAGCAGCCATGTGGAGAGCTCTGCAAGTGCTGAGATGCTTACACATTCACTGACTCGGCTTTCCTCCTACAGTCTCATCATTGTGTGTGTTTTGTGAGATGGAGGAGGACTTGGTGGTTGGACATATGGGTTAATGGGTTAATGTTGGACTTGGGGGCTTGGGCAGCACTGGGTTGGGATGTTTTCTTGATGCGCAGTTAACCTTTATATAAAACTTTCTCATATACAAGAGTTTCTGTGGATTTGTTTCTGTAAAGTACCCAGACTAACACAGGAGCCAGATCAAACCAAAACCAATGCCATCAAATTGACTCCAAGGCTTTATCAATGTTTGCAGCCCCATCTTGCTTCCTTGGAATGGCTGATGGGCTTTGAATCTATGACCTAGTGTTTAGCCGTCCAATGCTGACCCGACTTTGCACATATGGCTCAATAAATGACACTTCGGATTGCTTTGGCATTAGGAAGCCAGACACTCCCCCACCCAAAGGCTGGGCAGATGTACATAGGGAGCCTCCTGGTGGTAATGGTCCTGGGCTTCCTCAACCTCGCTCATCTCTGCACTCCCACCCCCTCACCGCCCCCTCCGCTGGCCTGGAAGGGAAGCTGGAGAGAGAAGCCAGCCCTCCAGCTGTGCACTCAGAGAGCCTTCCTGAACTCCGGACTGGGAGGTCACACGTGATTAGGCCTCCTAGCCCTAGCCCTTCCCAGTGCCCGCTGTCAATCACGCTCTCCCATGCATGTCCTCACAGTCAGTTGCCCCTCTTGTCCCTTCCGCCCATGGCAGTTCCATTGGCTCAGTGACACTCAAGGCCTCTGAACTGAACCTGGCACCGTTCAGTCCCTCCTCCTCCTCCCTTGTGGGACTTGGGGAGAAGAAACCGCCTACACTCAAAGACCTCTTCGACTCCCCCATCACCGCCATGACTTTAAGCCCCTGACTTCAGCCTGGAGTGGAGAGGTCCCTACCACAGCCACCCCTATGGCACAGGGCTCCCCCAGGAAGTGCAGGGCCAGGGCTTGTCACCAACAGGATAGCTATCCTCTGACAACACGGGAACACAGAGTGGTCTTCTCCTCTGAGGCCCCCTCTGGGGTTAGACAAGTGTGCTCACTCCCTGACCAGGAGGAGGTGATAGTCCCAGCAGACAGCACTGGCCTCTTACTTCCTGCACCTGGGCAGCTGCCACATGGGGCCAGGTCCTCAGGGGGCAGTGTTAGGAGGAGGGGCAGGGATGGCAGCAGGCTTGGTGTCTGTGGATCGCAGACTCCTTCTTGAAGGTAAGGAGAGACTGGAGAAGATTTGAGGTTTTTAGTGCGAAAGAGCTGGTGGAGTTAGCCTTGCCTTCCATGAAACACGGGGATGATGCACGGATAGATGGATGATGTTTTCAGTCTGTCCTCTTATTCCGAGGGTTAATTACTGTAGTGAAGTCAGACATCCCCTAGAGGTGATGACAACCACTGGGAATAATTACTCCCAGCAGTCCAGTAGAGCACAGGATGAGCAGTAAGTGGTCACGGTTTGTATTCGGTGTCCTGATGATGCTATGGGTTAGGCATCATCTGCAAGGTCAGAGGTTCAAACCCTCTAGCTGCCCCATGGGCAAACTAGGAGGCTATCTCCTCCCCTGAGGATTTATAGTCTCAGAAACCTGTACATGGTCCCTGGGTGTCAGAGCCGACCAGATGGCAGCGGGGTTCAGGGGGCTGGTTTGGTCTGGGTTTCAGCCAAGCAGCTCAAGCAGGCAAGAAGAGTAGGTATTTCCAGATGCGTCCAGAAAGGGGCGAGGAGGGGGAAGGCTTTGGCCATGCATGTCTCCACATCTCACAGGCTTTGTGGTGGGTAACTTGGTCAACTGTGGGAGCCATACCCCAAAATCAGAAGTCGCGAAGCAGGGGAGTTCGGGGACAAGTGAGGGTCTCAGGCACTGTACCAGGGGATCTGCTAAGAAAAAGAATCAAATACCCCCTACCTGGGATGCCTCTCAAAAATGCCTGGCACTCTGAGGTACGTAAACACACACACACACCACCACCACCACCACCACCCCCACCTGAGTGTTTGAGGCTTGAGTCAGATTCCATGACTTGTGTGCCATGGATGCCCCCCTACCCCCCACCCCCACTGAGCTAGAGCTGCAGAGGCCCACTCTAGCCTCATGGCAGCCATACTGCCAAAGGGCTCTGGCCTGACTGCTGTGTTACTGACTTAGCCGGGGAGTCTAGGGGGCTTTGAGCTCCTCACCCTGATCTAGACTCAGTCCCTGGGGCTCCCATCTTCTGCCTGGTCCTTGTGTCCTCTGGCGCCACCCCCACCCCTCCCAGGTTCCTTCAGGCAGGGCAGGGGGCTACCCCAGTCAGGGAGGGGCCGTGTCAGGGGTAGCCCAGCCCGTCTGTCCTCAGCCCCACAGGCAGCATGTGGAGAGGAGGGCAGGCCTCAGGCAGGCTGTGGTGTTTTGCTCCTGGGGAGTGGCCCCTTTTTGTGACTCAGACCCCGAGAATTTGGGAGCCTGGCTCAGCCCTGGCTGGAGTTGGGCCATGGCCTCAGAGCTCAGAGTGGATGTACTTGGGTCCCTCCACTCCCTCCCTCCACCACCGTCCTCCTAGCGGGTCCCCTTTGTTGTTGCTAAATCCTTTCCAATCTCCCCTTCCAAAAGCCAGCAGATCCAAGTGGAATTCAACACCCAAACACTCACACAAAGGCCAGGATTAATAGCTGGCTTTGTCCGGACACAGATGTGCAGCAGCTTGGGGGGG
>NW_022106471.1:7477348-7480771 GCF_000313985.2 Echinops telfairi | reverse complement strand
GAGGAGCTGCTGCCTGGATTCCCCCTCCAGGGCTGAGCTGGTGTGCTCTTGGGGGTCGGGCCCCCCCACGGAGTCACAGTCCACAAAGGCGCCTCCTGACAAGTCACACTTGGCCTCCTGGACTCTGTCCCTGTGCTGCTGCAGCCTGAGTTTTCAAACAGGCCTCCGCCATCCTCCAAGATGCCCCACGAGCTGAGTGAAATCACTGGGGCACGACAGGAGGTCCTGGGCACATGTGTGGGCGGGCAGGCAGGCTTCGGAGGAGGCAGGGTTTCACTTGAGTGAGTGCCCAAGGCTGAGCAAGGTTTAGTTGGTCTTGGGGTGGGGGGCAGAAAGGAGAGCATGCTGGTCAGGAGACTCTGAAAAGGGGCAGTGGGGCAGGAGGGAGCAGACCGTGTAGGTCTGGAAAGGATATGAAGCATTTCTGATGACGGTCCCAAACCAAACCAAACCAAACCAAACCAAACCAAACCAAACCAAACCAAACCGCCATCGAGTCCAATGTGTAACGAACGGCTAGGCCATCAGGGCCCCTTCTGGTGGCAATACAGCCACTACAGGCTGTAGAGCAGCTGTCAGTGGGTGGGGGGTGGGAGGGCGGCGAGGAGCACGGTGGGGGCCGAGGAGAAGCAGCCTGCTGTTGAGGACAAGGCCGGGGTAGGGTAACCAGGCAGACTCAGCCCTCATCCAGGCCCTTGTGCCGGAGCAATCCACACTCTAGCTCCACAGCGCGACTGGAAGGTGGGCATTCCGCCCTTAATACTCAGGAGGAAGAATATCGAGTTTCCCTATTGTTCTAGCTGGTTCCCAACCAGAGAGCCGTGTGTCGGCCACATTTCAGGAGCAGAGCAGGTGGCCGCCACCCCCAGCCCATCTGGCCCCTGAAGTGCTCTCTGACCAGACAAGGTCCCTACGGTCAGGGGGAGCTGGTCAGAAACAAGGACCCAGACGACCACCCAATCTTCGTGGGCTGGCTGGTACTTATCTTTTTAGGGTCAGTGTCATATGGGGGGGGGGAGCAGACAGCTAACCCCAAGGTCTTGAGGCTCCAGCACACGTGGGCAAGTCATGAGGCAAGTGAGGGGCCAGGCTCCGCTGAGCGCCCCCAGGAAAGGAAGGTGGGTGTGGGTAGAAGACGCAGCTAAGGGAGGTGGCTGGAGTTCATTAGTTAGTTCAGTGGGACATTGTCAGAGGGCAAGGAGGGGCTGCCTCCCAATTTCGGCAGCGAATTTCCAGTGGGCAGCCCCTCTCCTTCAGCCCCAGCTGCTGGCGGACGATATCCTTCTCTGTAGGTTCTGCAGGACATCACGCAGGGCGGGGTGGGGGAGAGCACAGCACCTCCTTTAGGAAGGGCGTTCCTGCCCTGCGGCATCAAGCCCTCATCCATCCCACCTGGTCTGGCTTTCCAGGCTGCCCCCCTCCAACCTAGAGGCTGGGGGCTGGACTGTCCAGATGCCCAGGGCCAGAGCAGGGGCCACCAGGTCTGAGGACCAGCCCCCTTCACCCCCCGCCCCCCACTTCAAGGAAGTGGAGGGAGGGCGGGGCTCAGAGTGGTCTTCCCGCTCCAAGCTGCCCAAGGGCTGGCCCCAGTTAGCCAGTTGGGCCCCTGAGCCAGAGGAAGAGAAAGAAGATTCCTGCAGAGACCCCCAGAGCCCTGGTGGCCTAGTTCTTACATGTTGCACTTCCAACGGCAATGTCAGCATTTCGAAACCACCAGCCCCTCCATGGGAGGAAGATGAAGCTTTCTACTCCTGTAAAGAAACCCATGGGGGCAGTTCCACCCTGTCCTCTAGGGGCGCTACCAGTCTGCACTGACTCAATGGCTGTGAGTTTGGTTTTGGTGGGAAAGAGCTTCCGGTCAGCACACAGGAGACCATCGTTCAAGAGGGGTCAGTGGGAGTGACAGCGCTGACCATGTCTATGTGCTGTTAGGGGGTTGCAGCTGCCACTGAGTCTGCTCTGACTCATGGTGACACCCCCCACCCCCGCCCCTGCGGCTGGATCGCTGGCATCCTGTGCGTCCCCTGTGGGTGGTTGCAGGTGGGACCTTGGGATTTCAGAAGTCGATGGCTACTCTTTCCTCCTGGTCTGGAAGCTCCCGAATGAAACCAGCTCAGCGTCTTGACAATAAGCAGAGCCCCACTGACAGACGCTGGGGCTGTGCCTGATGTGCACTGGCAGGGAGCAGAGCAGGGCCCAGGTCTCTAGCAGGGAAGGTGGCACTTTTCCCCACGCCACAGGGGCGGAGTCAAGATCAGCCCCTGGGCAGAGCAGGCAGGAAGTGCACTTGGGCAGTGCCAGTGATGTCCTCCTGTGGGCGGGCAAGCTGGCTGCTGATGGCACACAGGGCCAGCGCCATATCTGCTTTGCTCAGCCCTGGCCCTCAGCACCCGGCAGGGCCTTGTCCACTCATACTGAGGATCTGCCCTCTGCCAGGCACCGGGGACACAGCCAGGACCACCACAAAGGCCAGCCCTCCCTGAGCCTGCCATCCAGCTAGGGGAATACAACTCCCCACTTAAACCCGGGCCAGCTGCCCTGGCTCCAGCTATATGGCTACCTCGCGCGGGTAGCTGGGCAGCACAGAGCTCCAGAGGGTTCTCTATAGCTGATGTTGTAGGAGACTTTCTTCTGCGGTGCCTCTGGATGGCCTGGAACTTGCAACCTTCCAGTTAGCAGCCAATCGTGCTAACTACCACGCAGGTGCTCTTAAGTAAACACAGAGAGGTTTCCTACGGAGTGAGGGGCTGCTGGGTGACGGGAAGGCGGGTCAGGGAAGAACCAACTGTCTGGGACAAACCTGGGTGAAGTGAGGGAGTGGGCCCTATGGGCATGGGGGGGTGGGGTTTGGAGCATGCTGGGCAGAGGGAACAGCATGTGGAGGACAGCGAGACCAGCCGTGCTGGGTGGGAAGCGGATGGGGGAGAGGGGTGGTATGGAGTAGGAGAAGCAGTAGAACCCACAGAGCCCCTTCAGAGTTTATTCCATGAAAACCAGTGGGAGGGCATGGAGCCCAGAGTCCCGTCGCTGAGCAGTCCATGGACCGGCATCTCCCAGCCTGGAGCTGGTTGGAGACACAGGCTCTGAGCCCCACCGGGGCTCCATCCGCTGGACCTGAATCTGCAGGCACAGTATCCCCAGCTGACTTGTGTCACAGGGAAGTTCGGGGCTCATTGGCATGTCTAAAGCGTAAGTCCCAATCGCCTTAAAGGAAACAGGCTTGAAGGGGGCTTCTTGCAGAGGCTGGCTCTGGCTGCTCTCAGGATGGATGACCAGACCGAGGAGACCTGCTGGGAGGCGGCTGTGCCCCTGTGATCTGCCTGTCTGGAGGCACCCGAGGCAGGATGGGCCGGGCAGCACAGCGAGACCTTGCTGGGCTGGGAACAAATCGGGAAGCCAGAGCTGGTCCCCAGAGTAGCCAGG
>NW_022106471.1:7464101-7476828 GCF_000313985.2 Echinops telfairi | reverse complement strand
ATGTCTGAACTCTGCATGGTGGGCTCCCCAGGCTAGCCCAGGGCTTCCTGGGCGGCCGTGCCAGGACTTCATGAGGCAGCATCGCATGGCTTTGAGCCCAGCTCCCTGTCACCAGCTGAGGTGACAGCAGCTAGCCGTCTGGGCCTGGGTTTCCCCCAGATACACAAGGAGCACGGTCACAGACCAGCGTGAGGGTGGCCTGGGATGATTAGCCAGCCTAGATCCAGGGAGATGGTGGTCCCTACCCTCCACCCCAAGCCCACCGGCAATGCTCATTCAGGGATCCCAGGCAGCCCTCACCTAGGTCCAGCCTGTTGGAAAGACCACCTTAGAACCGAGCCAATTCTTTTGTCCTACTTCTTGCCAGCACCTTGATTTCCATCCCCCTCCCAGGAGCCTCTCCTCAGAGTCCACCTCCCCCAGCCTTGGCACTGACCACCTGTTAGCCCAGTCCTGGAGGCCCTCTCCTCTGTCTAGACACCCCCTCCGAACCCCTCCCTCTAGCCCGCAGGCCAGCTGTGCACAGAGTTTCTCAGGGCAACAGAGCAAACCTCTGGCCCAGTTGACACACAGCTGGGGGGTTGGGCAGATGGAGTAAGCAGGGATTGTAAGGTGGGAGGTCTGCACAGCACTAAGGCCCCAGAGCATCCAATAAGCTCCCTTCTCCTCGCCCTGAGGCCCTTTCTTGGTGGCTTAGAGCTTCCCAGACCTCAAGGAAGACCTCTATGAGCCCGAGTCCTGGCACTGCCCAGCCCCAGCCACCAACCAACCAAACTCACTCGAGTCAATGGCAATCCACAACAACCTCATAGGACAGGACAGGATGGCCCCTGTTGTGGGGGATCAGCCTCCCACAACCGAATGGGTCCAAGGGGTAAACTGTGGGGTAAGTTAAAAAGATATCAGACAAGGTAATGCAAGGGCTCACCTCTCAGTCAAGACTTCAGGAGCCAGGTCTGAGTAGAGAGAGCGAGTAAGTAATCTCACGGGTTTTTATAATCTGGGGCACGGAAGCCACGGTAAGCAGATGCATCACAGGAAGGGGTTGTACAATAGGCATGCAGACACCAGGGCACAACCCAGGGTACTGCACACAATAGGAAGGGGAGACACTAGGGGGCATACATGTGACAGGAAGGCACAAATGTGACAAGATAGGCTGGCTCTAGAACCAAAATAGCAGCTTGAACTTGATCCTCTGAGTTGGCTTGACCTTAGGCATCTTTGGGCTCTCCTTCAGGGGAAGGATCCATTACCCTTATCAGAAGGGAGTGGGTCCTACTCAGGGTGGGACAGACAATAGGGTCTGTTTGCTCCAGATGGCTGACAACCTTCAGGCAGATAACCTTCAAGTAGTTGATCTCCAAGTCTATAGTCAGTGACCATGTACAGTGAACCCTCGTTTATCGCGGTTAATCGGTTCTAGACCCTACCGTGATAAATGAAATTCCGTGAAGTTGGATTCCTTATTTGTAAATCAAATATTTTCGTAGTTAGAGCATAGAGGACATGAAAAAACACCCTTTAGTCACCATTACACTCGTATTACCCAATTTATTAAACGAAAAAGGGAAAATACAGTAAAACATTTTGGACGTTACAATTATCATTTATTATTTATTATATTATTTATGGCATCAAGCGTGTACAGTATGAGCCAATCAGTGGCAGTAATGACAGAGCATGCGCTGTCACGCAAAAACCGCAATAGAGTGAAGCCGTGGAAGTCGAAGCGCGAAGTGGCGAGGGTTCACTGTACTTGCAAACAGCACCTTAGGTTTGGCATTACTATGGGGGGGCATTGTGGGGAATAACTTTTTACTTAGGAATATAAGTGGAACTCTATGCCTCCCAGACTTCTGGATGTATGAATGTGCAGCGTTGCTGGCATACACTCCCTTCCCAGTTCCGTTTTCCACACCCTGTAAGTTTCCCAGACTACAACTGTATGGGAATAGGGAGCAGCTGGTGGTTTCAAACCCCTGACTAGGCCAGCCCGCCTCCTGCTGGGCCCCACCTCCAAGCTCAGGAGTTGAAGGCCAGCTTCCCTCAAGGGGCAGGAGATGCCCCAAGGGTAGGGTGTCTTTCAGCAGCCTGGGCAGAGTCTCCTGGCCTAGGGACAAGGACAGGGAGAGGCAGGGACAGACTGTGGGGCATGGTTTCTACATGGGAGCACGGGAGGGTGGGGGGGGTGGGGGGGACAACGGACCCGACGCCTGTCTGGGTGGAGGTAGGAGGGTTTTAGGGACAGAAGGCAAGCCCTGAATGGCTCCGTTCCCACCCGTCCTGGGACACATAGATCCCCTGAGATTTGAAGTCTGGCTCCACCGCTCACTGCGAACGCCGGTTGTTCATAACGAAACCCGCGAGGGAGCCGGCGGCCTTCCTCCTCCTCTGCCCAGGCCAGCTCCGCCAGGCCGCCAGCATCGCCCAGAGACCCCGACGCGGCGAGCGGCTGCAGGCCCCGGCGCCTCGGCTCCCGGTGGCAGCCCGCCCGCCTGACGCGGCTCCCAGCGCCCCTAGGAGTGGGGATGGGTGGCCGTAAGCCTATCGGAGCTGGTCCGATTTGGGGGCTGGCACCCAAGGGCGGGAGCCTCGGGGGACCGGGTCGAGGGCGGCAGACTCCAGGAAAGGTGCGAGAGGCCGCGCCGCGCGCCCCGCCGCCCCTGCGTCCTCTCTCTGGCCTCAGCCCGCAGCCATTTCTTGCCACTGGTGAACAATAGGCCTTGCTGGCAGCTGGCAGCCAGGCTGCCGGGTCCGGGCCTCTGAGGGGGTTGGGGAGTTCCCCGAGCGGCAGCGGAGGGCTGAGCTCAGCCAGCCTGCTGCCAGAGGGGCCCCCAGCGCGTGCGCAGGGCACGGCCGGCCAGTGGCAGACAGTCCCTGGAGGCTGGACGGCTGGCATTGGAGATTCGCCTCCCTCCGACCTGGGAGCTTTGTTAAAGCCCCCCAGCCCCCGAACCCACCCCCCAGAGATGCTGCAGGAGCCCCAGATGGGGAGCTTCCGCCCGAGGCCACCCTGGCTCGTTAGTGTGCTACTCAGCCAACTGCAGGCCAAGAGGGTAGAACTCAAACGGAATTCACTGCCACTGAGTTGATTCCGACCATACAGGGCAGAGCAGAAAGCCTCCCCGTTCTGTCGTGCTGCTGGTGGTTTTGAACTGCTGGCTGTGAAACCACCAGGGCTGGCCAGAGGGCACAGCTCCCTCTTAGAACAAGGCACACTGGACATATAGGACCTTGTTCCTGAATCCCTGGCCGTGGCTGCACCAGGAGGATTCCACACTGCTATGAGATGGAGTAAGGTTCTGGGCGGTGCCAGCAGTTTGCACTGAAGATCGCAGCTTGAACCCCATCCCATCGTGCTGCGGAAGAAAGGCCAGGCGATCTGCGTTCATAAAGATCACGGGCACTAAAACCCAACAGAGTGGTCCTACTCTGCCACACTAGGGTTGCCAGGAGTCAGTCCCAGCAACAGTGTTGGTTTTTGTTTTGTTTTGAAGGAGACCAGGGGTGAAGTAAGTGATTCATCCAAGGTCCAGAAAAACTCCCAACTCCAAACTCATTGACATCAAGTAGATTCTGACTCACAGTGACCCTATCATAGTAGAACTGAGTAGAACTTCTTTGGATGTTCAGGGCTGTAGATCATCACAGGAGCAGACAGCCTCATTTTTTACTGTGGAGCCAGCTGGTAGGTTTAAACTGCTGACCTTGTTGGGTTAGCAACCCAACTACTCATCCACGATGCCACCAGGGCCTCTTTCGTCCAAGGTCAGGCAGCAGATAAGCACAGCAGCTTGGAGTAGAACACTGTCTCCTGACCTTGTCAGCCTTCGGGTGTCAGCTATGGATTAAAGTCAGAGACCCGACTAAACGCCAGTCCTGGCACCTACCAGTTATGGGACGTTGCTTAACCTCTCTGAGCCCGGGGTCCCTCCTCTGTTGGTACAGTAAACCTCTAGAGCTAGTATAAGCTGGACCAACCATGAGGTCATGCACTCAGGCACGCAGCAGCATCTGACACACGTGGTGTTAAATGGGGACTCAGCCCATTCAGTCCATGGTTCTTTCCAAAGGGCCACTAAAAGCAGACTAAGGAGGCAGTAGAGACATGGAATCTTAGGCTGCCGTGAAAACTCAGAGAACAGTGTCCTCAGTGAAGGAATTCCTGGCCACTGTGACTATCTGAAGAAGGTGGCGGCCTCAGGATTAGAAGGCGGCTTTATGAACTTTCGATACGCAGATGACACGACTTTGCTTGCCGAGAGTGAGGAGGACTTGAAGCACTTGCTGAGGAAGATCAAGTGTTGCAGCCTCCGTATGGGTTCCAACTCAGTGGAAAGAAGATCAAAATCCTCACCACTGAAGGTTGTCAAGGATTTTGTCTTGCTTGGATCCACAATCAATGCTCATGGAAGCAGCAGTCAAGAGATCAAAGGAAACATTGCAATGGGTGAATCTGCTTGGCAGGACCTCCTTAGAAACTGTTGAAAGGCGAGGATGTTACTTTGAGGAGTAAGGTGAGCCTGACCCAAAGCATAGCATTTTCAAGAGCATCCTAAGCAAGTGAGAGTTGGACATTGAAACAAGGACGTCCAAAGAAAAATCGACCCATTTGACCTATGGTGTTGGCGAAAAATACTGAAAGTACCATGGACTGTCAAAAGGACAAACCAACCTGTCCTGGACAGCGTACAATGCCAGAATGCTCCTTAGAGTAAGATGACCAGACATCCGATTTTTAACAATTTTTCCCACATCCCACAGCGTTTTTTAAAAGTCCCGATTTTTGGAAAGAATAATGCACAAGCTAGGGTATATGGTTTTCGGCTGCCATGTGGCTATTTCGCCAGGATAGGAGTTTTATCAATGGTGTCCTGCTTAACTAATGTTAAAATCTGGTCACTTTACCTTAGAGGCAAGGTTGGCAAGACTTTGACTCATGTACTTAGGACATGTCAGGGAGGCGACTCCCTGGAGAAGGACATCAGGCTTGGTAGAGGGGCAGTGAGAAAGTAAGGCCCCTGACAAGTTGAACTCGTTGACAAATGGCTGCAACCACGGGCTCACACACAAAAACAATTATGAGGCCCGGCCTGGGTGTCATTTCATTCTGCTGTACGTAGATAGGTTGCCATGTGGCGGAACTGGCTTGATGGCACCTATCCCCATCCAGCCAAGCATGGCGTCAGGAAGTGGGGATTCCCCATGTGCCTGCAGCTTCCAGGGGCCCGGCATTGCTAAGGACTGACCTAACCCACCACACTGAGGACAGCCTTGGGCTATGGCCCCGGTCCCGGTGCGGCCTGCTGTAGCTAAGACTTGTTAGAGGTACTCTCAGAGTTTTACGTGGGCCAGGTCATGAGGCGAGCTCAGTGAGGCCGGGGCAGCAGTGTGTGCTGGCCACCGGAGGGAGTCAGGGTGACCAAGGCAGGGCATGAGCCAGGCACAGTGGAGGTGGAGCCCAGTGCTTCTCTTCCTGCACAGGAAGGTGCACTACTGGCCTTCCTCCCTATCGAAATCAACCAATGTCTTGAGCGCCTTTGTGCCAGGCATGGTTCCAGGGGCAAAGAGCAGATGTTTCCGCCTATCACTCGCACCTGTAGTGCAGTTAACCCTCTCCCCAAAGCATTTGGGAGCTTGTCCTTGCAAGTACAAGGAAGTTGAGCAATTCGCTCATTACACCACTAATTAATAGCACATGTGCTTAATTCCAAATACAAACCTCTCTCCTGAGCAGCAGAATCTCATTTCTAGTTGCCTAATGAGTGTCTCCCCGGGACAGCGGCAGAGAGCCCCCACGTGCTCGGACGGACTGTATACAACCCCGGCTCCCTGTGTCTTCCACATAAAGCCCCCAGCCCTGCTGCAGCTGCTCTGGTGGCCCGATTGACTGGACCAATTCATGCCCAGGTGCGGCTGGACCCCCAGGACTCCACTTGGAGGACCAGCTGCCAGGAGGGAGCATGGGTTCTCTGCCTCCCAGGAGACAGATGGGAGGAGTGAGGGTCTGGACTGGAGGAATCAGGGGGTCTCAGGGAAGGTGAAACTCTGTCCTTTAGGGCTGCTCTGAGTCCGAATGGACTTGGCAGGGCACAGCAACAACAGTCCAAGGTCAGGAAGAGGACTCCAGGGGAACCCTGGATGTTTTCGCTCAATGAGGACAGGCAGTACAGAAATGGAGCCAGGGAAGCAGACGCAATGATCTGGGTTGGAGGAGCCATGGTGGAGAGAAGGGCTCAGTCAAAGGAGGGAACCTAGGAGTAACTCTGCTCGGATAGCCTCCACCTCAGGAGAAAGGCCATGCGGCCAGGGAGCGACCTGCAGGAGGCTCAGCTCCCTTGAGGCAACCCGACTGTTCTGAATGTACTAAGATGGCCAGTCCGGGTGGGTGGTGGAACCCACGCACTCAGGCACCGGACAGCATGCCAAGGCCAACTGCTGCCGGCGAGCGAGCTGGTTCCGACTCAGAGGGACCCCATATGAAGGGCAGGATTGTTCCCCTGGGTTTCCGAGGCTGTACATCGTTAGGGGAGCAGATAGTCTGGTGTCTCTCTTTCGTAGAGTGAGTGACGGGTTCAAACCTTGGACGTCTCCATTAGCAGCCCAAGGCGTAAGTCACTGTACCACCACTGTACAGGAAGGGGAGGAGAGAGTGTTTAGAAGGTTTCAGAGGCAAGGCCGACCAAAAGGCCGAGAGGAGGGATCCAAGCGGCAGGGGAAGAGCTAGGAGAGAAAGGTGCTCTGGCCACTAAGGACACCCTCAGGCCGGGCAAGTCAACAACACTGGCTCCTGCCCAGGTCGAGGGAGCTGTTCTTGTTGCTGATGGACCCTGACACACCGTGTGATCCCCCCACAGCGTGTCTGCAGAGGTGGCTCACACTGCACTCCCCCTCCCTTGAGCTTCCCCACCAGCCAGCCCCTGCCCCCACCCCCAGCTGGTTGTGCCCCCTCAGAAGAAAGTGCGCACACACATCTTTTAACTCTTTATTGTATAATATAAAACTACAAAAGTAAGACTGCTCATGTCCATTGAATCTGACCAGTTGTTCCGATTACAGCCCAAACCTACATGTGAGTACAGCCATCTGGGTTCCGATGTAACATCTGTCATATTGCATAGAAAAGGCACAGTTCTCAGGTCTGGGGGCGAGGGAGAGAAGGTTACACCTCAGTTTTGACCAGGAAACAAAGACCCCCCAAAAACAAAAACACCCTCCTCAAAAACCATGCACCAAACATGTCACTATTTACAGCTTTTCCAAAATCATGGTGGTTTGCATGTACAGGCTGCACTTCTCCTCTGAACTTATCCCTAAAAGGAGCCAACAGATTCTACTGGCTTGGTCTGCAATAGCGTTTGATCGTGGCTAATCTTCAGGACCCATTTGCACTCATTCTGAGAAGCACTGGTGGCGAGTACACACACACACACACACACACACACACACACACACACACACACACACACACGAGTCTCCTGCGGTGGCACACAGCAGTCACAGCGCGTCCACCATGGCAGCGGAGGACAGGCCAGTTCTCAGGAACGGAAACAGGTCCAATTTGTAACGGCAAGGTTTTGAAATTAATACAATTAATATCTAGAGAATAACAATCGCCGCACGGTCTTTTTTTTTTTTTAACACCTGTCATTTAAGAAGGCTGCCCTGTGGAATTCATAATTCATTATTTACCACAAAGGTGGCTGATAAATTTAAGCTTTAAAAATGATCCGTAAGTTGATACGTTGGCTCTTTGGAGTTTTATTTATTTAAGAAATTTTCCTTGATTGACCTCAGGGCAGTGGGGGCGCTCCAGGGGCGATGGCGAGAGAGAGCTCGATTGATCAAGACACTCAGGCGTGGCAAGGCGCTGCTGTCCCTCGCCCTTTGGTATGCATGGTGTCAGTGGGGTGGCCCCTTCTGTCAGAGAGAGAGAGTGTGCTACTAAAAAAACTCTAAAAAATGTCAACCTTTTGATGCTTGATTTTCTTAAAAATTTGGAGGTATTAAAACATTCTTTATCCATAGCTTTTTGCATATTTTCAAATAGACCCACAGTAGAGAAGAGAGTAAGAGTGAACGTGGACTGTGCATATGGTGAGAAGACCCGGGGGCTCTGGCTCGGACACCCCCCCCCCAAAATAATACAAATTGACATTCCTACAAGAGAATACATTCCTACCATACATTCTGCACATGTTACGATCCAGATGTCATTAGAGCTCCACAGTACAATAAATATATTTACACGGGGTGGGGGGGAGGAATAAATAACTTATGGAGGGGGAAAAATCACTTCAAAATTCAAAGCTCTTATGATTCTGCTCTCATCTTGTCACTTCATTGCACATCACTGTCAGTCCTCGCCACCCCCCCACCCCCAGCCCGGGTGCTCGTCTTTCTTACAAAGGCACCTCAGGCTGCCTGCTCAGCGGCGGGCAGCCCAGGGCCACGTGACACCCCTCACAAGGCTGAAGGCACTGCTACAGAGTGGGGGCTGGAAGCACGTCGCACAGCACAACAGGGACTTGGGAGACCACACTTGGGGGCAGGCCCAAGCCTCTCTCTGCAAAGACAAGACACCGGGAGAGTGGGACCACTCGCTAGCGTTGCTCTGTGAGAAAGGGGGCCTGCTTGCCTTCCAGGTCTACCTCTGGAGACTCCGAAGAGCACGACTTTGCAGCCGGCCGGGGTTTCGTGCAGAAAGCACTGGCCTGCTGTCGTCGGGGTGTTTGTTTAGATTCGGCAGCCCAGCCTTATGAGAGAGCTGGAGAAGCACTTTTTAGGCAACACTTCTCTGCGCTTATGTGAAATGTTGCCCAACATATGGGATTTGTTTAAACACATGGTTTGCTAATCCAATGAAAGTACAGTTGGTCTAAGTTACTGTAAATCAGTTTCTAACAATGACAAATCAATACTACTGTAGATGTGTGCGGCCTGTAGGAGCTCCGGTTATCAAACTCCTGGGGCCCGGGCCGACTCGTTCTCCACAGGGAGGCGCTCCAAGCTGCCCAGCACAGGGACCCTGGGAACCTCTGTGATCATCGGCAGCCCCTGAGCTTCGTGGTGGTCCCCTAGGTGACCCCGACCCGCCTATGGCGGCGACAGAGGTGTCTGCAGCACCGAGGCTCCTTGTAGGAGAACAAGTTGCGGTTTGATCAGTTTCTCGCAGCTCTACTGAGCTGATAATTAGCCTTTAAGACATACTCATGTGGGGGGTGGGGGGAAAGGTAAATTAGAATGTAGAAAGATTTAATTATATCATACACAAATCTTTTGCTTAGACAAGCAGTTCCTTCATCACAAATGTACTTGCTTTGCCATGTGCATTATAAAAATAAATCTATCTATGGCTTGTTTAAAGTGCCATTTTATAAAGTTGTCTTTTTTTTTTTTTCTCCTTTTCTTTTTAAACTGGCCAGAAAGGCCCCATTTTATCCATGGCAAGAAGTGAGCAGAATTGGTGACTGAATATTGACAAATGACACAACAACAAAAGCAACAACAACAAAAAAACAAAAATCCCATAATTTAAAAAAATTTTAAATAAATATAAAAGTTATTCCTAAAGAAGCCATCTGCATTGCAACAATATAGGTTGTAACCTGCATTTCAACAGCTAAAGTACCATTGCAAGAAACAACAACAGCAAAAACCCGAAATGGAAAGGTCCTAAACGATTTCGGCAACAAGCATGATACATTGCAAACGTTTTAAAATTAAGTGAACAACAGTCGGGATAAAGAACGACTTCTCACGTGTCCTGGGGCCGGGGAGAAGGAACATGCGTAGAAAGTCTCATCTGTGTATTTGGGTAAAACAGCCTTGTAGTAAAGTGTGAAGTAGTTAAAGCAGTTGATTCAAGAAAGCAACCCGATTGGATGCCAGGATGCAGTCAGATGACAAGCTCCGGATGTCACAGGGGAGCATGGTCTGGGCTGGCCGAGGTGAGCTGGGCCCATGGTGGTGGGGTGGGCATGCCATTCACTGGCAGCACTTAGCAACCGAGGGAACAAAGGCTCTCCAGGCGAGGAAGACAATTCAGCAACATGATGGATGCCTTCTGGGGGAGGTTTGTTTCTTACAAGCCAGAAGCCCTGCAACAAGGTTCTGACTTCCACGAAGAAGAAGAAGAGAGGTGGGTGGTTTGTTTTTTTTAAATAAAGTTTTGTTCAGATGTGAAATTTCCAATCATAATAAAAATTACACCACAAAGATTTGGGTTTGATTTAGGCAAACAAACAAACAAAAACGATTAACAGCACAAACGTGGCACACACACACACACCCCTAGCTGCCCCACTACCTCCGGCAGGGCCCTCCCTCTCGGCCAACTGCCTGATGCAAGTTTGATGGGCAGCCAGCTCAGGCCCTGGGAATCACAGTCCTGGCAGGTGTCGGTGCCAGGGGGTCTGTGGTGGCGACGCTTGGGTGTGATATCACCTGGCCCTTTCTTAAAGTGTGTGTGTGTGTTTGGGGTTATCAACTGCGGGTTGATTTGATCCAATTTTCTCTTTGCACCATACACATATAAAATGTTACAACTCTATAAAAGTACAAGTGCAACTTGTACATCTGAAGTTTGCAGGAACTATGTGAGCAAATCCTATCAAAATAGCTATTTTGTAT
Organism: Echinops telfairi; assembly: GCF_000313985.2. Lineage (NCBI taxonomy): Eukaryota > Metazoa > Chordata > Mammalia > Afrosoricida > Tenrecidae > Echinops > Echinops telfairi. The sequence continues at coordinate 7,466,193 of NW_022106471.1, read as the reverse complement.
GTATAAACAGCACTTATTTTTAGAAAAACAATATCATAAACTGCAGAATCTGTACAAAAATATAAAATAAATTTGGGCAGCAGTTTCTAAACAGCCATGTAAATGCAACACTTACGAGTAGTTAATGCCTCTAAAAAGGCAGAATTGCCAAGTCAACCTATACAGGGCAAAAATGCCAGAAAAGGTACTGAGATTATCTAAATAATATATATATATATATGTATGTATGTATATATATATATACTCTTTTTTTAACCTCTTGCAATAAAACTTATAGAAAAAATAGACCGATATGCACATGCAATGTACAGCTTTTCCCAACTTAACCCTTGTGCTTCCCTTGGACCGTGTGAGTCGTTCTCCTCCAGCACTGTCTGCCTCGGCCTCTCCAGTACCAGGCAGCGGGTCTCTGGGGAACCACTCCAGAAAGCATATGACAAGTGGTCGTACTTGGATGAAGGCACTCCAACTCTGCTCACAGCAAAAACTAGTGTGACCCTTTTTTTGTAAAATTGTCTTTTTCTCTGGAGAAAAAAAAAACAAAAACAAAAGGCAAGCCGGGGTGCATGCACAGTGCGGAGAGTTACAGGGGCGCTGGGGGGCGGAGGGAGCTCGTGGGGTCCGGGTGGGCACGCCGGCCGGGCCCCTCCCTGGATCTTAGGACCCGACAAGCACCTCCATGATGTGATCCAGTTCTGTGAGGTCCATTTTGAAAGGCTGGCTCGGGGCGACGGGCTGACTGCTGTAAGGGGCCAGGGTCTTGAGGAGGTCGTCGGCTGACACGGGGGCCATTTTTGAGGCTGTCCCCGACGAGGACGTGCAGGGGTCAAAATCATACATGGACGTGTCAATGTCAGCAAACAGGATGTCATCCAGGGTCAAGTCTGTCAGAAAACCCGTGGATGTGGTGATTTCAAAGTTGCCGGGCAGAGAGTCCATCAGCTTGGGGTCGTCCGGCCGGCCTTCGGGGAGCCCCCCGTGTTTCGGGGCACCGAGCGTGCCAGGGCTCCCCTTGGAGTAGTCGGCGGCGGCGGCGGCCTCCGTGGAGGTAGATGTGGGGCAGAGCTCCTCGATCTCGTCCAGGGCCGAGGAGAAGCTGTCCTTTTCCAGCACGGGAGCTGGAGGCGCGAGTTTGGTGGGCACCGCAGGCGGCACTGCTTGGGGGGGGCCAAAAGCGTCATCTTCGACCTCGAGCAGGGAGGCCGGCGTGAGGCAGGCCTCCAGGGGTGTCGTGCTGCCCAGGTCGCAGGGGTGGGCGGGCAGGGGCGTGGGGTGGCTGAAGGCAGGTGGGGCCTCTCGGTAGGTGTCGCTCAGCGGGTCGCTTGGCTGAGGAGAGGCGGCGAGCACAGGCCTCAGGCTGCCTTCCTGCTTCAGTTCCTCCTGGATCCGCCTCAACATGTTGTTAATTAAAACAGTCTTCTGCAAGCTCGGCTCCGTCAGGGGCCGGTGGCTATAGAGTTTCATAAGGGAAATGTTGAAGATAGTCTGGCGCTGTAAGGTGTAGGACACCTTCGAAGGACCATCAGAGGGAGACAGCACTTTGCCTTCCAGCCCATCTTCATGCTCATCAAGCTTCCGCTTTGCTCCTTTACCCAACATATATCTGTGAAGGAGAGAGGGAGGGAGGGTTAGTCACACCCAAACCAAGGGCCGCGATGAATGAAAAGGGGAGCTTATTTGGGGGTGGAGGACTGGGGACTCCAGGCTCCTCCTTATCAGCGGCCCATTTGGATCAGACGAACTCACGAGGAGGGATGACACCTTTGGAGCGAGAGAGAACCCTGGGCACCCCCCCCACCCCTTCCTCGGCCCGTGGAGCAATTGTGATCACTAGGTAGAGTCTGGTAAATGTTTCTTGAGAAATGTGTACGACGCAGACAAGTTAAGAGTTGCCATGGAAACGGTGGTTTTCACTTTCTCAGCTCATGTGCTTTGCGTTCGCATGCCTAACATTAACATGCAGGTTCCACTTCCCTCCCCCAAATAAATGTATTTTTAAAGCCGGGGAGCACACTGACAATGCTGTGACCAATGCAAGTGTCATGGACACAAGCGAGCCACAGTGTGGACGGTACAGAGCACTTCGTGAAGC
>NW_022106471.1:7454182-7464001 GCF_000313985.2 Echinops telfairi | reverse complement strand
GGGGGGGGCACGCACACTGTTGGGGAACAGTATGTGCTTCCAAATGTTCTTTCCTCCCTCATGTGCCAGGTCCTTCTGCTTGTTTGGGGGCACGTGGGGAAGCACTTGGCCTGCATCGAGTGACCACAGTGGCTGGGCTGAGCTGCCACCGCGTGCATGTCGTTTCAGAATCAAGTGCAGGAACGTGTGCTTTCTGGCTCAAGTTTTCCCTTTTTTCTGGCCTGATTTCACTGCACACAGTTAATATATGACTGCAACTAGATTAATTTAAAAGTCATTCGCTCTGATCGTAAGCATTGCTGTTGTGGGACCTGCGATGATTTTTAACACAATGCCCATCGTGCTTCCAAAGACAGACACAGATGCCTCTCACAGAGGCAGCAGTAGCCTTCCTGTGTCAGACCTGGGGATCGTGGGAAGGAGCTGGGGTTAAGGCCATGGCAGCTCTGCCTCATGGCCGTCTCTCCTGACTTACTCGGTGGCCGCGGCAGCCCCACTCTAGCTCTGGCTTCAGCCAGCAGTCACCTTCTGGACAGCAGGGCCTCCTCCTGCTCCAGCCAGTTGGGCATCACCTCCTTTCAGAATTCCGATGCTGCACAATCTCAACCTTGCCCATCAGTCCACTTCACAGCCTTCCTCCCATCTCAGGTGGTCCAGGCAAGGGTCGGTGGATCCAAACCAGGCAGTGTTTTCTTTTGCCCCACATAAGGTCACCAGCTACAGCCCTCCCTCCCGTCTTCACTCACCCTCCGTTCCTGCTAATCCTCTCCTCTTCAGAACTCCACATACGCCGAGTTCTTCATACAGAAGTGATTGCTTTGCACTTATCCGATTTTCCTTCTAAATACTACTTGCCACTCAGTGAATTGCTACAGCTGATTTTGATCATGCCCCATTTTTATTTAACACACTCCAAACCTATGCTGTCTTACACACTATGGGGAGGCCCACAGATGCATATAGGCCACCCTTCAAGGGGTTCACTAGATCCTCCTGCACCTCATTATGAACTTCAACCCTGAGCCTAAAGGGGTAAGGCCAAACATAATCTAAGCTCCACAGAACTTCCTTCCCGGCCTTGCTCAAGAAAGCCACAGTGCTCCTCAAGGCCCACACTCGGACGTGAGGGTGGGCACAGAACCTGCCTGACACCAAACTCCAGTGGTGGGGCGGTGAGGCCCGGTGGAGAGATTCCACTGGCCTGCCTGTGGGCGAGGAACACGAGAACGAATGCGATCTATCACCGGCAGGCTTAGCTTGAGAACTTGCTAATACATATGAAGAATTTGCTAACACATATGAAACGTTCTCCTCCCTCACTTCATAACACTTAACAATGACTGTCAATCACTAAGACCAAAGATCACACAAGTAATTAAGTGTTCTCTGATGCCAAGAAGGTATAATAAACAAGTCACTTATCTACCACTTCACCTGACAGAACTCCTTCTCACTGTTTAGCGCTAAAAGTCTCATTTGTGTAAACTCTTGGCAGAGTCCCTCTCTTCTCTAGCTAAAGTATCTCTGCCCAATTAGACTTGATGGTGAGCCAGAGCTGAGGGGAGGTCACTTCACTACAAGACACACTCTTCGCTATGTGTCAGCCGTGCTACTGGACAGCTGTGCTCAGAAACAGATCACTGTATCCACAATTACACCATCTGTATTGGCTTGCAACCTAAGTACCTAAATACTTACAGAAAAACCCCACCTCTGCCAGAGTGCTTACTAAGTGCATTTTATCCTCAGATAAAGCTGTCGCAAAATAATGTGGTCATGCCAAACACACAAATACACGTTTACTCTTAAAATGGAATTTCTCTAACTGTGGTCCACCGAAGGGACCAGTCTGTGACTTCTTAGTACATTACAGATATTGTAGAAATTAGGAACTTCCGTAGCAATTTAATAGAGTAAAGGTAAGCTCGATGAATCTAATTTTTAAAATGGCTCTTGCGCTGCCCACATCGCTGTCTTTTTACTGCAGTGTTTGGTATTTTGTTTTTGTACTAGTATCCATCTATGAAGGATTTTTCGGGGGGAGGGGCAACAAACAAAGATGACACCCCCCCATCCCCCCACCCTCATGCAGGCGGCTTGAGAAGCCTCATTCTTTTTTTTTCCTTTTCATTCTTTTTCTTTTTTTTAAATTTTTTATTTTTTTAAACATTTTATTAGGGGCTCATACAACTGTTATCCCAATCCATACACACATCAATTGTGTAAAGCGCATCTGTACATTGTTTCTCAAAACATTTTCTCTCCATTTAAAACCCCGACATTAGGTCCTCATTTTTCCCCTCCCTCCCCGCTCCCCCCTCCCGCATGAGCCCTTGATAGTTTATAAATGGGTATTTTGTCATATCTTGCCCTGTCCGACGTCTCCCTTCATCCACCTTTCGGCTGTCTGTCCCCCAGGAAGGAGGTCACACACAGTTCCATGTAATCGGTTCCCTCTTTCCTACCCATTCTCCCTTTACCCTCCCTGTTTTGCCACTCACACCACTGGTCCTATAGGGCTCATCCGTCCTGGATTCCCTGTATTTTCAGTTCCTGTCTGTACCAGTGTACCTTCTCTGGTCTAGCCAGTCTTGCAAGATGGAATTCGAGTCATGGTAGTGGGAGCGGGGAGGAAACATTTAGGAACTAGAGAAAAGTTGCATTTCTCATCAATGTTACATCGCACCCTGAGAGAAGCCTCATACTAAAATGCAAACATAACAACCAAAAATCTACTCCACATTTTCACCATGGCCAAGGGCACTGTGTCCTGGTTCTCTGGAGGCGGTCAAAGATTTAGGGGGCCCACAGAGCAGACCCACCCTTTCCTCTTCCTCGCTGCGCACCATTGTCCTGTAAGGATCTGTTGGTGGACTATAGACAGGGGATGCGAAATTCACATTGCGGCAGAAGTGAAATCAAGGAATCTGCAGAGCCCAGAGGCCCACGCTGGCTTGGTGGCCATGCCATATTGTAGGGATTTGGCAGAATTCCATTAGCTGTTGAAGGGAGATGAGTGGAGACACTTCCAGAGAGATTCCAGTGTAGAAGCATTGAGTTTCCAATTAGAAGGATGCAGCTATGTGGTAATCCTAATGGCTTAGAAAAAGCCGGGCAGGACCTTTGCAATGCTGCCCACAGAGGCAGGGAGGAGGATGTCTGGGAGAAAACTCTGAGAGCAGGAACCAACAGACAAACCAACACGACGACGGACACAAGCCTGTCTCCATGCACCGAAATCACAAAACCCCAAATCTACTCGCATCCCCTGTCTATAGTCCACCAACAGATCCTTACAGGACAATGGTGCGCAGCGAGGAATAAAATGTAACAACAGAAAATCTACTCCACATTTTCACTTAGAAATGAAGTCACGTCTCCTCCACATTTACTGAATACACTGATGTTTGGAGAGCAGTCTCCACACTGCGGGGTTGTCATCCACGGAAGCCTAGGTTTGGGGGTATAGCGCCGGGGTAGGTGGAGGGCAGTGGGTGACTCACTCTTGGGGCTTTGAATTAAGGGCACAATTTAAAGGAGGAGAGAAAAAACGTGCCTCCTAAGAACCTGTGGGCAAGGAACCAAACAATGCCGGCTGCTCCTGGGGTTGGCCAGGCCATTCTCTCCTCTAAAGCCTCCTCCTTGGCTGCAGGAATAACAATCCTTCTTTAGGAGCTATGCCGCGAGACACGTGACGAATGTTTAAAAGGCCTCACTTGGATGCAGCTGGAGAAAGCAGCAAAGGCTGAGCTCGCCACCAAGGGTGGGGGGGGGGGGGTTGTTCCTGCTGCTTTGAGGCTGAGAGCTGAGGGTGGGCCTGGAACTCCTAGAAAGGAGAGATTTGTGTCAATGAGCTCCTAAGTCACCCCAAGGTTCTGACACCCCACTCTGGTCTCTTCCTTCAGGTGGAGATCTAAGCCCCCAAACCCACGTCTTTTCTCCAATTTTTCAGACAAACCTCAGAGGGGCTCTTGAGCTTCAGGGCTGGAGTTAGAGACCTCCCACATGGAGGAGGTGGGAGGGAGTTCCTGCACCTCAGACCAGTCCTCGCTGCACAGAGGACTAACCACTGCCAGGTCTCTACTCAAGTCACTGGCTCTTAAGATGCAGTGTGAGACAAAACACCATTCAGCACCGATACTGGTCAGAAACAAACTCCCAGCACTCAGACGTTCTTAGCATTAACTTTAAGAAATACTGACCTGTCTGGTTCTCGGGTCTCTTGCTTTCTGAGTTCCCTGCTTCAGTTGGCAAGGCTCACTTCCTGTAATACATCCCTAAGGAGAAGCCACATGGACCTAGCCCGATGCAGACCTGGGTGCTGGAGCAGCCGTGGAGACCCCTGCCAGTGTTGAGATGCTTACACGTTCACTGATTCGGCTTTCCCCCTGCAGTCGGCATCATTGCGTGTGTTTTGTGAGATGGAGAAGGACTTTGTAGATTGGTGTCAGACAAATGTGCTAATGTTGGGCTTATGGACTTGGACAGCACTGGGTTGAGATGCTTTCTTAATGTACACTTACTCTTCATATAAAACTCTCTTATACAAAAAAAAAAAAAATAAAAAGAAAGAAATACTGGCCGAAGCAGACGAAGTTCTGAGAATAAAGAACCAAACATGTGGGCAGCAGCAATATAAATGAGAAGAGTTTCCAGAAAGTTCAATAGGACCCCAAACCCTCTGTCCTCCAAGCCGAACTTCCAAGTGCATGACTTTCCATGAGAGGGTCCTGCCCTCAAAAACAACCATTTATTATTGATTAACCAACACCCTTAACGAAGTCTTTCAGTCTGTTTCTCTGTAGTGGCTTGTGATGCTGTGATACTAGCAGGGGTGGTTGTGAGGTGACACCCAGTTGGTTCTACCAACTCTCAGCCACCCCATGTACCATAGAGCGAAAGCCTAACTACCTAGTCCCGCCCCACCCTCACAGTTTTAAGTTTGAGGCCGCAGTTGTAGCCAATGTGTCAATCTATCTCAGCGCAGTGAGCTATGACACCAGTGTTTCAAGTACCAGCAGGGTCAGCCCTGGCGGCCAGATTTCAGCAGAGCTTCCAGGCTGCGGTAGACGGTAAGAAAGGCCTGGTGATCTACTTCTGAAAATCAATGAAAGCCCTATGGATCCCAACACAATATTGTCTGACATGGTGCGTGAGGATACGTCCTGTAGGCTGGAAGGGGCTCAGAGTACCAAGTGGCCACAATGAACTTGCGAATACTGACAATCATGCGATGACACAAGTGCCGGCATATTTCAAGCTGTTGTACTTGGAGAGGTCAGCATTAACTCGAGGCCAGCTACCAACAGCAGCGCAGAGGAGTTTCCGCAGGAAACAAGCTCTGGCTGGATCCCACAGAGGATCGGTGTGGGCTGGGTGGTCAGGGGAGACTTCCTGAAATAGGACTTGTACTCCAACCACGTGAAATTGTCTCTGGAGTGTTCCTGTCTCCTCATGCATGTCCCGTCGTTCTTTGTCTCCTCCGTGTAGAGCTGAACTAACAGAGAAGATGCTCTGTATACATGAAGGTGATTCCCAAAGTTCATGGGGAAATCCGACTATTTTGTCTTTTACTTTTTCCCCATGACTTTTTGAAGTCCCCCCCACCCCACCCCACCCCTTTGAGATGCTGGATAAATGGATGGTAAATGGAAAGACACAGCATAAGCAGCCAGGGAAAAACTCCAATGACAAGCCCCAACCTAGGCTTTTCTCTATCTGGTCCCTTAAGGTTGCAGCCTGGGAGTATCTTCCCACACTTTCATGATGACTCCCCAGGTCTTCGGGATGTGTGTTTTGTTGTTTATGATTGTTAGGTTTAAATAAGCTGGGGGGAAAAACAACCAAAAAAAAAAAAACCCACAAAAAATGACTGAACTACTGAACGTTTAAATGGACTACATTAAAAATACAACCTATGAGTTGTATGAGCCTCTAATAAAATGATTTAAAAAAATTCAACCTATGTGTGGAATTACGATGTTTTAAGCTCAATTTCAGAGTTAACATTCAGCTTCTCAGACGAGTGCTCCCACTGTCAGGGGACATACAGGTCAATTGGCAAAACAGCCCATAACATCCCAGTCTGGTGAGCAGTCTGGGGTCTTACAAGCTTGCAAGTGGCCATCTCAGAGGCAATTATTGGTCTCTTCCTGTCTGGAGCATAAGAAAATGAAGAAAAGAACGAACAGTCAAGGAAGCAATTAGTCCAGAGGATTAATGGCCCACACGAACCACAGCCTCCTCTAACCTGAGACCACTGGAACTAGAGGACGGTGTCTGGCTACCACTACTGACATTCTGACCAAGACCACAACAGAAAGTCCCAGTGAGAATGGGTTAAAAAAAAAAAAAGTATAATAAAAGTCAAAGAAAAGACCAGACTTACTAGCTGGAAAAAGACAGGGAAAGCCCGGAGTTTATTGCCCTGGGCCAACCTTGTCACTTGTAACTGAAGACACTCCTTGAGGCAACCTGAGCCCCAGTGGTGTGCTAGCTTACACACTGAGCTGCTAATCACCAGGTCGGGAGTTTGAACTCACCACCTGCGCTGTGGGAGAAAGACGAGGTTCTGCTCCCAGAAAAGATTTATCGTCTCAGAAACCCAGAGGGGTAGTTTTACTCAGTCCCATTGGGTCATTATGAGTAGAACTGAATTCAGTGGCAATGAGTTTAGGATTTTGCCCCTTGAGACTACCTCTCATCAAGTAATAGAAGGGGCTGTAAAATAAATAACACCTGTGAAGAATGTGCTTCTCAGAACACAAAATAAGACTACAAGGGCAACAACTGTCTCCAAAGACGTGAAGATGGGGAGGCACAGGAAGCTGGACAAACAAACAGGGGCCAATGGAAGAAACAAGGTAGAAGGTGACAGGGGATTGCAACCAATTTCATGGAGAAACCTTGTATATGAACAATTCACTGGCAAAACTAGCTTGTGATGTAAATTTCCACTTAAATTTCAATAAAATGTTTTTTAAAAAGAGGGGTGAGGGAGGAGAACTCAAACAATGTATTACAATGGGCAAATCTGTTGTAAAAGAGCTTTTTTCACATCCTAAAAAAGCAAAGGTGTCCCTGTGATGATGACCAAGGTGTGCCTAAACCAAGCTATGGTATTTTCAATCACCTCACAGGTATGGGAAAACTGGTCAATAAAAAAAGATTAAAGAATTGATGCGTTTGACTTAGTGTGTTGGCATAGAGTACTGAATATATATACCATGCACTGCCAGAAGAACTCGTATATTTCTCTTGGAAACTGTGCAGCTGGCGACATGCATCTCACGTACTCGGGGAAGTGGAGGGTCAGTGAAGAAGACCCTCAATGAGATGGACTGACACAGTGGCTGCAACAATGGGCTCAAACACAGCAATGATTATAAGGCTGGCGAAGGATCAGGCAGCGCCTCCTCCTGTTGTCCCAGGGATGCTATGACCCAAAAGATGACTTGAAGCACCTTACAACACATGCAAAATACTCTTCCACGTGTTGCCACAGTACAAAGATGGCTAAGAGCATAAAAGTTGGTTAAGAATGCGTTACCTACACCCTCTTCCTTCCCCAAATGGAATCTACCTGTCTGTGAACAATTAGTAGTTCACATACATATTCCCCATGAAACTGGTTGCAAGCTTTACGCTTCCATACAGAGCCCCGGTGGTGCTGTGGGTTAGGCACCGGTTGTGGTTTAAACCCATCCGCCGCTATCTGGTGAAAAATGAGGTCTAAGTCTTAGAAACCCCGTATAGGGTCAGAGTCAACTTGACGGCAGTGGTTTGAGTTCAAGCTTCCACAATTCTCAGAGATGGATTTTGAAAGGAAATCCGCTGATTTTAAAGTATTGCCTCACATTCATTAGAAACATTTAAAAAAAAAGGTCTGCTGTTGCCAGAGTCTTTGTGCTACAATCTTAGGAAAAATGAGTATCCAAGGTCCAAAAGGGGTTGAAATAGTACTTGTGTGCATTTTCATTTTTAAAAAACATGTTATTGTGAATTAGACGAAGATCTGCAGAGCAGATCTGCACTGCGCACTGTGACATTCAACAATGCACACACACCTTTTGCCTCCCCTCACCGCCTGCCCTCCCCTCAGCGCACCATCCCTTGTCCCTTGTCCTCCCAGTGTTTCCCATGTCTCCCTCTCCTTTGTCCCTCACCCTCGGAACTTGGTCCTTGGGTAAACGCTGCCCTTTTCATCTGAAATGGTGGATCACTCTAACACGAGGGTGAGTTCAGTTCCGGACCTGAAGGGGGATGAAGGGCCCTAGTTTGGGGAGGTTCCTTCTGAATCAGCCCTGTCTCTCTTGAGCTCTGTTCCACATTTTCTACCACTCTATCCAGGACCTTCTAATATGATCCTTTTCAGAGCAGTTGGTAGTGGTAGCTGGGTACCAATCAGTTCTTTCAGTCTCAGGGTTGTGGAAACTGATGTTTTCAGTCTATTAGTTTACTGGCTTAATTGTTTCCGCATGTTTTCTGGATGGAGTGCGACCATAGTTGTACTGCTTATGTTGACTGCTCCCCAGTTTGTAAGACCCCAATTGCTAATCACCTAAACAGGATGTCAAACATTGTCTTTGTGAACTCTTTAATGCCAATGGACCTTGGTATCCCTTGGTGTGGCAGTTACATAATTTCCTGTCAACTGGAGCAAAGGGGTGGAGCCTAGTCTGTCAATCAGATGCCTCTGTGTGGCACTGGCCTTCTCCTGAGTATTCTGGGAACTTCTGTCTTCCTCCCTGGAGGTGGGACACACATTTTATACCTTTCTGTTGACAAGCCACATGGAGCCACGTTGATGGCAGCCAGAGCCCTGGAGATGCCTTCACCACCACTGGATCCACAAGACTTTCACCCACTGGCGGTGATCTTCCTGCATCTGGCACCACTGCATGTGCTGCGTGACTCTGAAGTGAAATTCAGACTGGTATCGGACATATGGGCTAATATCAGACTTAAGGACAGCTCAATCCCTATTTCTGAAGAGAATAAATGACTGGGGACAACGGTGTGAATGGCGGTGTGACCAAGACTGAGACTCGAGGGTCAGGGAAGCTGGCCTGCACACTCAAGAGCACAGACAGAGGAGTGGCCTGTTCAGAACACAGCACCACACATGCAGGGACACACTCCTGTCACCTAAGGGCCCATTCACATCTTGCTTACATTGTCAAGGGTGTGATCCAGTTTCTTTTTGGGCCAGTATATCTACCTAAAATCCTTCTCAGGACAATTAATGGTGAATTGTGAATAGTGAATGCACAACTGTGAAGTAGGCTTCAATTAAGTGCTGTGCTGTAATTCTGTTAACAAGGCAGAAGTTACTAGATGGGTTGGAAGCTTCTGGGAGCTGCAGGTGGCCTAGTTCTTTACCTGAGTGGTGAAGACGTTGGTGATAAACCTGCCAGGAGGGGCTGCACACATGCATGTTTGCTTAAAAAAATTTTTTTAGTTCAAGAAAAAAATGTTTTGAAACTGTGGTACCAATTGTACAATACTGCTTGATGTGACTGAACTATGGAATGTTATATCTAAGAACTCCCAATAAAATTACTAAAAAATAAATTTTTTAAAAATTATAAGAGCTCAAGAAAAAGATGCTAATTTAAGAAGGAGCTTTAAGAAGCCATGCCCCTTGATCTAGTCAACTCTCTGTCCAAGGAGACTGCTGGCTACAATAGTCCGGCAGAGTGCGGGCTCCACCCAAGGCTGACACTGAAAACATCAGGTAGCAAGGGCATGAAAACCAACAAGTCAGGGCAGTGATTTGTCCTCATGGACCTACCTCTTTTAAGGTGTGTGTGTGTGTGT
>NW_022106471.1:7445416-7454082 GCF_000313985.2 Echinops telfairi | reverse complement strand
GTCTCAGCACAGAGAACCAACAAAAAAGTAAGAGAAGACATATGACCAGTGTCTTAAAAGGTTAGCTGAGGCTAGTTCGCCACAGACACTCAGTGCAGCCAAACCCCACAGCCCGGAAGGTAGAAAGAGCCACCTTCAGTTTCTGTGGGGGGCAGTGGTGGAAGAAAGAAGTGCCCTGGGCAAAATGACTGTGACAAAGGCATGGGGTACAAAGCTGGGCCAAACGTGACACTGCGACAGCGCCTGAGCACACAGAGAAGTCTCCTCTCCACCACCCCCACCAGTCTGGCTTCAGATCCTGCCCTGGAGAAGACCCCTCCCACACGCCCCTCCGAAGACGCAGTAAGAAAAACTCTAGAGCCTCTGTGGCTTCTTCTCCACAGGCTGCTGCCAGGCAAGTGACACAGCAAGTCCCCAGCAGGAAGGAGAAGCGGGCTTGCTCAGAGCCTTTCAACACAGATAAAATATTACTTCAAAGACACCCGTGACTAAGGAATCTGATAGAGCCCATGGTCCATCCAAGGAGCAACAAGAAGCGTGTACGTGAACGGGTGCGCTTCCCTGAAAGGGACCAGGTAGGTGATGCTGGAGAGGGGGGTGGAGGGGCCCGCAGCCGGGAAGGGAAGGGCTGCAGGGCAGCACCAGTCTACAGACAGGGCCCGGACTCCAGAAGACAAAGGCGAGCTCTAGGGGCAGAACCCCGGAAGCCAACAAGTGGGGGGACACGCACCCAGACACAGACTCCACCCCCCAAAGCTCACCCAGGATTTCTCAGGTGCCTGCATTAACATGAACATTCGTGCTAATTGGTAAGTAAGACAGCGTCTTGCCTAACAAATCAGCAATGTAATTATAAAGCCAGCCAGTCACTCCGTCAGGCCGGTTACTGTGCTCCCGAGATCGTCTGCGCCGCCAGTAACCCGACACCCCTGTTTGCGTCCCGGTGCCGCCTCAAGCCCCTCCCCCCACCCCAGGCCCGAGGGGCTGTGCACCAGGGTCCCCAGCAGACACCGCGTGCTGACACCACCGGAGGCCACTGGCCTCTCCGCTTTCCCCTCCAAGCCTGGGAGCTCCGATCGATCACTAGAGTGGGTCGGGGAGTTCACCGCCACATAAATGAAATCGTTTTTAGGGTTCGAGGTGGTTCCTGATGGAAGTCCAGCTTCCTCGGGAGCCTTACACGCTGGTCACAGAAGATAATTTCTGGGAGAAGAGAGTAATAAAATCTTTAAATGTTGACAGAGAATGGAATTTAATAAGCAAAATCGAGTCAAACTCTGGGAAGGAATGGTTCAAGTAAATATTTCTTTGGAATAAATTATGGCCTTGTTAATAAACATCTGGAAAGAAAAATAGGCTTTTAGGAAAGTAACTGTGCAGTGTAAAGTTTCTAATATCCCATCTTTATTGACCCTCTGTTGTTGGGAACTTTAGGTTTTAATCTTAACCCTTAGGAACAGCCGCCTTGCCTTCTTCCAGAGACAATAGAAACAAACGGTTTTCACATTTTACCTCCGAGTTCAACTAAGAGCACCGCACATATAATTAAAGGCAAGAGAAGAATTGTTCAGTTCTCAATTTAAGTCTAACAGTGTGATAGCTGTAGACTATCCTCCAGAGGAGGAGGAGGGGCAGCTAAAACAGGATGGACAGTGTGGGTAACCGGGGATGCTGGGTGCTGAGGGCACTGTGTGCTTTCCTTTAGACTACTAGAGGATGGTTAGAATTTTCCGTAATAAAAGAGTTAAAGCAAATAACACATTGATACACATTTTCACATTTCTACAGGTTAAAAACCCCCCACAAATGTCTAATGGATAATATGTGCCAATCATTGAGAACTATTATGATGACTTGACTTTTTCTTTTTTAAATACAGAGGAAAGCTATGAATGCTCTGTGTAAACAAGCATGCCCAGTACGAGCAGGAACTCCCTTTAAGCGCTGCAAGACTGTAAGACAAAACCAGCCACGAGGGGGCAGGGCGCGCAACAAGGCACCCCTCGAGTTAGGTCCCTCCCTGAAATTTCTACCAACAGATCTCTCTCTCTCTCTCAACTAAATTATAAAGCTATGGTTCACCCTCTGGACACATTGTGGGTAGGAAAGGTTGGTGCCCATATTAGAAGTTAATGCTATGGGTCAAAATCCGAAGAGGATTCCTGTGGTGAGAAACCCGCCTACACACACACACACACACACACACACACACACACACACACGGAGGACAAATCAACAGTTAAGAATTTCCAGTGTGGTTCCTCCAGGGACTGTCAGAGTCTCAAGTTTGCACCAAAAATCTTTAAAAACTAGTATAGAAGCTGCCGTCAGTAATTTCACTGCTTCTCACTACAGCCAATTACAGCCACACTGAACAGATACTGCTTCAGGCACTTCGGTGGGAAAAGTTTTCATAAAGGGTGCTGGGAGGAGCCATTTAATTGTAAAATGTAACACAGTTAACCTTAGAGATAATGAAGTCAGTTACTATGTAACAAACAACTTGTTGAAATCCTTTCTATTCAAATTACCAGGTTTTATGCTGTGTGTTCAATAACAGTGTTGATAACTGATGAGCTGTATCATGAACCCTTTCCTTTGAAGGCTGGTAACCAGAACATATCATAATACTATTATAATAATTATACACATCACCATGCTACTTTATGCTAATTTGGTGTCCGAAAACATCTTTTCCATTCAGAATCTAAAGCCTCATTAACAAGCTGGTGAGGAATTCTTAGATTTAAATTTCTCTCTGGTAAGACTGTGTCAGCCCCCTCCCCAATTTTCCATGCATAGGGGAAATATTTTATTTCCTCCTGCATTTATAATTGCTTGGATGAGACTCTTGTTTCAACTCTCTAGTACCATCTTTTCCCCAAAGATACTTTGTTTTTCCCCTCACACTAGAGACCCTTAATAATAACAGTGTCAGAGATTTTTTTAAAAAGGCTTTGCTTAGCGACCAAAGCCTTTGCGAAAAATATGGCAGCTCTTTAAAAACCAGGATCATTAGATAGCTAAAACAGCCACGCTACATCAGGTAAATGTAATTTGTAGAACAATTCTGGACATGGCAAAATTGTATCTTAGTTAAAACAAAAGGTTGCCTCCAAGGTTTGATAGCTAACTATTACCTACTACTAAAAGAAATAAAAAGCAAGCTGCTACATCAGAAAATGTTTTGTATGGAGTGTTACTTCTTAAACGTTATGATTGGCTTTTAATTTTCTTTGCTTCTCAGAGTTCCACTTAAAGGAAGACATGCTACAAAAACGTCTTCACAAATACACAATATCCATACTTCATCTTTTAACTTTCACATTCAGTCTGGAGAAGGCAATTAGAAACATTATTTCTTTATTTACTAAGTGAGTAAAACTAAACTCGGATGGTGTAAATCTGGCTTCCTTAAGAGCAGGAAGGTATCTTAGCTCTACAGTAAGCCACGATTCCAAAAACTTAAAGCTATAGCTGATATATTTGAGACTCACAAAGGGGAAGAAACGTTCTATGAAAGCAGCACACATGTTCAAAAATGTATTTTATTGACTTCAAAGAATCAGACAAGCCAGTATTAAGGTTCTACCAACCCAATTTGAACTTTAATTACTTGAATAAGTCATGAGGTATAAAAATGGCTATGAGGTTACAAACTTAAGTTGGGGGTCAGTATAGGATACTTTGTGAGTAGGTAAGGGATTTGACTTTTAAAATAATTACTTTGATGTTATTTTGAGATAAAAATGCTTCTCTCACGTAAGATTTCCATGTGTTGATGATTTTACTTTATGCAAAATCATCTAATAAAAAAAATCAAAATAATCAGAGTATTGCACTGAATGGAGTGAATGTGTATTTTTGAAGGACACAAACTCTTAGAACGTCCATTTCAAGATCTTTAAGAAAAGACTTTCTCCGACCTACCCAACTAAGTGATCTCACAATATGATTCCACCCAGGCACCACCCTTTTTTCAGAAGCTGTATTTACAAAGGCAGGGTCAACTGAGGCATTCACATTTTGGATTTGTAATGCAACCTCCTTCGGATCAGACAGTTGAGCACCATTGCCAGGTGAAATCCATTTCACTGTTCTGGCTATGGTAAGGCAAAACCAAAAAGGCAAGTTTATTTTTGACTACTCTCCAGAGAAGGACAACCAAAAATCATAGAGAGGCAGGCAGTTCTCCCTCTGCTATCAACCAGGGTGCCCAGATATCTATCTATACCTGGTGGCCTTGCGTGCTGTCCTGTCATCTAGGACACCAGTTGGGCCACAGCATACAGCACAAGGAACGGCCTCAAAAAGTTAAGAAATCTGGAAGGCAAATATGCAGCAGGTATAATAACGTGGGAAGATCCGTGCAAAGCAGTTGCCACTCGTTACTCACTCTCCCTTTGGGGAAGAATGTCCTCGGGACTTTCAGATTCCTTGCATTTAGGCCACACTTCTCAACACAAGGGTGGGGTCCTCAGCAGGCTGCGTGGGGTGGAATGATAAGCAGCCAGCCAGAGAGGATTGCTAGAGGCTCATCTACAGCAAAGTGACACCATTTCATTTGTTGACCCCGGCACACTCAAGTCGTACATTGTACTTCTGCCCGACAAGTTCATACAGGCCACCCTAAAAGTGATTGTATATAATATCATGACCCTTCTGTAAGAGTCTTGGAAGCATAAATATTGCATTTAGCGGCTTAAAGTGTGTGTGTGTGTCTGTGTGTCTGTGTATTTGCTTTTTGGCCCAGTGTCTTAGAATTAATTAGTAACTCTACAAAGCTACAGGCTTTCTGCATAAAGACAAAAAGATAGTAATGCAGACATGAAATACTTTTAGGAACTTGAAGTTTACTGCTACCAGAAGTTACCATAGAGAAACAAAGCTGCCCCTCGGCACTCAGAACTAGTCAGACCTGCTGTAGCTGCTGTTCAGATATGCTCCCCCTCCCCCTCTGTCCCACGCATCAGCATAGCTCCCTCCCTCCAGGCGGTGGTCTCACCTGGTGGATGTGGGGGTGGACATGCTAACCAATGGCCCTGCCATCCTCACTCCATGCCCATTGACTGTGGGGAAGTGGGAGGGGCAGAGGCTGGCTGGATTCTAAACCCTAAACGGCAATGTGTGTGAGCACAACTTACATGGTGCTCCCTTACTGCCACCGGTGGGTCCGTGGCCACTCAGTGTGTCCCTACAGGACAGAGTAGCCCTATCCCTGCGGGCGGGCGGGCGGGCGCTCTAGACTGTAACGCTTTCTACTCAGGGAGTAGAAAGCCTGGTCTTTCTCTCCAGGAGCAGCTGGTGGTTTCAAGCCACCCAACCCGTAACCACTGCCTAGAGTGCCTCAGCAGTGCCAGGGTTTCTGAAACCGAGAAACCAAACACTGGTGCTCACTTCAGCAGTTCAGATGATGGACAAATGATTCCTGAGAAAAGATAAACCGGCCTTCCCAGCTTTAGCACGCTGAGACTACAAAAGAGAGTAGTTTACAAGGGCCTTCATACATTGCCCGGGTGCAACACCCGTGTAATCTCATTTAAGATGTCTGCAGTGTTTTAAATTTTGACTGTATTTCAAAGACAAGTTTTAGACAGTCAGTTTTTATTTCTTGATCTTCAAGGGCCAAAAACAAAAACCCACCACAAAACACACCAACAACCACCACGAACGCCAACAACAAACAGGCATCTCTTTATTAGCCCGAATAGGAATGTCTTCTTCTTGGCCTGACATATGCCATTCACAGATTCATACAAAGAATGAACTGCCTCGCAGTGCAGTGCGCTTGGAGAAAGACACCACTCTGCACAATGAGTGGTGGGCCCTCCAGGGGCAGTGCCGCACGCAGGGGTTTCCCAGCATCTGCACCAAGGGCTCAAATTTGCTGTCAACACCAATTGCACTGCCTATCCCAGCCAGCCACTGTCAAAAAGACGCGTCAACTCTCTCATATGTAATCTTATTTACGCACTTCATCTTTGTTTCCTTCAGAAAAGTTAGGTTAAAGTATGACTGGTGCAGAGACAGCCATCCAGCCATTTTCAACCTCGCCACATTCTGCTGGTGTTTACACTCGCTGGAGGAAAGACCTGGGAGTCAGAGAGAGTTACCTTTAGCACGAGGCCATTTTCACTCAGACTGGAGGCTTGCCCTCTGGTCCCTTCAACACAGGACCTGATCTTTGGACTCACTTATCAGAGACAGGCTAGCCCCTGAGCTCGCTTGCTCGCTCGCTCTCGCTCTCTCTCTCCCTGAGGAAATATTCCAACTAGAGCTTTCTCCTGTAGGTTAAGTCATGACAATAAACATTAAATTTCGGTAGCAACCAAGTTTTAGGAATTCTACCAAAAAAAAACTCTACAAATGAACTAAATATCTCTAAAAACATGTATTTTTCTCTGCATGCTGTCATCTAGAAATAATATTGACAAATGGTCGAGCTTTCTGATATGACTGAAATAGGAAACAAAGCTACACACTACCAGTGGCTCTTCAATAAGAGTCAAAGCCTACAAGTTTAAACTATTCTCAATGGGAGTAACATGATTGTAACAATTTGATACTAACAATTTGTCATGTGATACTTTTATTTACTGATTGAAATCAGTTTACATATTGGCATTCATAGATAATACTTTGTCCCTGCCGTGTGTGGGGGGGGGGTGGGGGGGGGGGGTGGGGGGGGGAGAGAGACAGAGTGAAAAAGAGATTCCTTTCTAGAGTTGTAACTTTTATTCTGCCCTTGGAGCTGTTTAAAAATAGTAGATGTCTCTTCAACCAATTCACAAAAATTTCAAATAAAATAGCAGATACATAGCTATAAGTCTCCACATAAATTCGAGTGAATTTTAAAATACCAAAATAAATGCTACTTCGCTACACTAATTACTACTCATGATTCAGTACACAGCACCTTGCTAAGATTTATATTCCAGCTTCTCAATTTAAAAAAACAAAACAAAAACGCTTTAAAAGGAGGGCAAACCAGAGAACAGAGGAGCCTAAAGATTTTCTAAATCTGAGTTAATATCCTTCTCTCAGTTCTTTAAGGGAAACAAGCCCGAACAGCTGTTACCTAAGAAGCTGTGACACTTGCCTGACAATAAAACAGTTCCCTAGGACACCTCCTGCCTTATACTTGGTTGTTAGTATAAAATGTGAAGGCAGGAACCCAGCTGAGTGGACTTTTTTTTTAAAGCGTTTTATTAGGGGACTTTTTTTTTTAAAGGCTGTCAAAGTCATGTCATAAATAGTCCTTACCTGAGAGTAAAATGGTCACAAGCACTCACACACACATTTCCATAATAAGAAAAAGAAGTACAACTGAAGAGGTTTCAAACTTGAACAATTATATAGTAACATCCAAAGTGCCTCCATAAATCATTGATGCTAAGGAAAACTTTACAACTATTTCTCTATCCACACCCCACACCCCTGGAGAAATTGAAATAACAGAACAGCAAAGATCAATGAAGGCTAGGGGGCTTGGAGCAGGCATTTCCCTCCTCATAGCACACCCCAGTCCATTCACATTAGAGGAGACTGCTTTAAAAGGGGGGGGGGGGCCGAGGACGCCCTGGGAGTGGGCCCTGCCTACTTGGTTAGCTGAGCAAAACAAACCAGCCAGCTCTCAGGTGGTCCCTCCCGGCCCCTGAGTGGAGCCAAGAGCCCACTTCCCTGCTGTCAGGGGGCTAACCAGTCCCAGGCTGTAGGTAATAGGCTACTCTGGGGTCCTCGGTGATTTTCCTGCTGGCGACAACCTCCCACTCTTTACACACATCATGGACATTTCTTAACATACATTAGGAAATCAAAGAGATACTTCATGAAAACATCTATCTTCTGGGGCTGCCCAACTTAATCCAAATAAGCACTGCTGCAGTCTGAGACCGAGTGCCTATTGCCACCCCCACCCCAACTCAGGGCTGGTTAAAAACCTACTTTCTTCGTCTAGAGACACCCTGACACTGCCCAGCCTGCAAGCCAGAAAAACGATTCCAAAGCAAACGAGATACACACTTGAAACTGTGAGCACCGTCTCAATCTGAGTACAACATAACTATTTCATGGCGGGGGGAGGGGGGAAGGAGTACAATTTATGACTTTCTCTGGAAGCAGCAGTCTCCTGATGGCACAGCACCCCCCCACCCCCATGGTACAAAGTCCAGGACTTGGGGACAGCTGGCTCCCCTTAGCCACCCGCCTCCCTCCCTTTGGTCCCAGGCGGTCACCACGAAGATGACTTGTAGAATTCTAATTTAAAAGCCAGTGAAACTCGAAGTTTAACATACGCGGACACCCGAGGTCAATTTACTGGGGCGCGCGGGGCCAAAGCCAGCGGTGGGCAAAACGGGGTTGGGCGGGGGGCGGGGGCGGCGGCGAGGGATGCTTGGAGCGCCAACCGCACACGGAAACTCACGGCAACACTTCGCAGTAAGTTGACTGCAAACCCACCACAGGACTCCGGAGCGAAGCAGCCTTCACGGCAGCAGCCCAAGCCTTGAAAAAAAGTCTCCCATGTTCACAACACAACCGCCACAACACGCACACACAACCCCGCAGTGAAAGGCGACAGCTCCGAGCTCCCTCCGCCCAACTGCTCGGCTCGCGTCGGCTCCGACCCCCTCCTGACCCCGGCCCGCGCCGGCCCTTCCCCCCCGCGG